>NC_142091.1:77946214-78221214 GCF_054644295.1 Miniopterus natalensis
AGCTGACAGGTCTGGAAGGGCTCATGGCCCCTCGCTTACCTGCGCCCACATCCTCCGTCGCCTACATTCCCAGCTGACCCAACCAAGAGCGACTCACCTGGAAGAGTATGAAGATGAGGAACAGCTCGTAGACCACGCTGACGCACAGCCAAAACCTCCAGTAGGCTAGGAGAGAGCACAGCGTCAGGGCCGGCCCGCAGTCCAGGACACACGGTCTGCTCGGCCCCTCGGGCTGGTGGACTCCCACAGCAAGGCCTGACTCAGAAGTGAGCACACGTGTCTCCAAAGGGTTTTCCTTCCTTTCTTTCCATGCCAGTCCTCAAGTCTTTCTTTTTGTCTCACTGCAGTGCAGAGGGACAGAAGCAGAGACAGGAACACGGTCCTGTGCTCACCAGCAGTGCTTCTAACCCAACACCTCCGGGTCGGCAGGTCCCGGTGGGTACCTTCTGTCACGTCAAGAAAACCTTTCAATTCTAGCATGCTCAGTTTTTATCACAAATGAGCACGTGGCTTTATTTTCTGCACGTAAGCTTTTCTCTGCAGTGCTAAGTGATGAGAACCATCAATGCCTGTCTCATGCTGAACCAGCCCTGAGCTCCTGGGATGAACCCAATCTGGTCACTGTGACACCTGTTTTAGGGAACTGTCTTCCGTTTTGATCAGTGCACTTAGAAACTTGTCCCTGTGGTGACTATGTCATGCTTGCAAGTTGCTAAGGGAGCAGATCTTGCATGTTCTCATGTAACATTTCAGTGTGTGTGTCGAGTCTGCATGTGGTGCACCCTGAACCACCTGCCTTTCACACTCTCCAATGGGAAGCTCAGCTTTTCACAAACAATAACTTTTACCTTCCAAGAGTCTTGATGACCCTGTTTAATAAAAGGCCCAGATTCTACCTTCCCTGTCATGACAGTAAAAAACCACCAGCCTACTTTTAAGAGCAATTCACCTGGAGTAAAAAACGTGGTGCTGACAAACTTTTAAGAGGCTCTGGACCAGGGGAGCCACAGCTGGGCCCAGGTTGTTCTGGGGCAGTCTCCTGCTCACGGGCCATTGTACAGTGCACCCCCAGCTGGAATGGGGGATGCAGGCGCGGGCAGACCGATGGGTGAATGCTGGGGGGGTGGGGGGCAGGGCCTGACGTGCCAGACAGGGAGTGTGAGTTCTGCAGCACCAGGCGTGGCGACCCCACAAGTCTGCAGGGCCAACCGAGCCCCTCGGGGCCTGCGCTGTGTCTGCCTGAGAACAGCCACGGACGTGCAGGGTGGGCAACAGGAGGGTACAGCTGTGAGTGCGTGAACCCAGTTACTCCTGAATCACTACTTATTAGTCACTGTGTCACTTATTTGTACTACAACTGTAAACCTGCTTTTGCCCACCCCATATGGAAAACCAGCCGGGCGCAGGCAGGAAATACAAAGTGGGGAGCTCTCGGAAAGTCTGCTGAGGTAGTCCTGGGACATTGGGGATAAGCGGCGGAGGTGACAGATATACTCTCCATGCACTCATGGGTGGCAAAAGCTCGGAACACTCTCCCAGGTCCAACGGCTGCGATGGCAGCTACAGGGGCTTATGGTGAAGACACGGGGCCGCTCTCACCCCAGGAGCTGCTGGTCAGGTGACATGTCCCTTGGAAATGGGGCTTCTCTGCCCGCAGGAACTCCCCACGGGTCGCAGACAAGTCTGAACGTGCGTCTTCCCCTCTACTGCTGTACACCTCCAATAGGGCAGGCCCTGCACCCGCCGGAGCAGAGGGTGGGCCATCTCAGAGCCTCTGTCACTGTCACCCTGTGGCACCCACCCGTCCCCTGAACATTCAGCAGGCCCTCCCCCCCACTTCCACCACCAGGCTCCTGGCTCCTGGATTCAGTACCTACCTCCACACTCCTACTTACTTCCTAAACATCAAATCTGGCTGTCTCGACAGCCCTGGTAATACCCTGACTGGCTCTAGCTTTTGGAGGGAGCCAATGAAAAGAAACATTGAAAGGATGCCTTTCTCACGGGCAATGCAAGTTTCCAAATAAGCGAAACCCCCCCAGAGCCTCCTCTCAGTGATGCCTGGGGAGAAGGAGGGAGAGACACCCCACAGCACCCCCTTTATGGAGCCTCCTGCTGGTCCCTCTTGGCCTGCTGTGCAGGGCTGGTCAGATTCACCTGCCAACCACTAGGTCAATATGACCTTCAGAAGCAGGTGCTCCCAGACAGGTTCCCATGTTAACCACCACAGATCACAAGGACACATGGAGTCTGCACGGAGCCACTCGACTGAAAGGAGGGCTGACCAGGGCCACCGGCTACCCTCTGAAGGGAGCTGGCTTCAGGCTCTCATGGCTCAAAGAAACCACAGGGGCAGGTTTCAGACAAAGATAACCAGCCTCCTGTCAGGTGCATCTCCTGGAGCCCAGGGGCCAAATGCTGGAACAATCAGCTGCCCGCTGGCCAGTCTGAACACCACAGGCTATCTGTGTATTACCCTGCCTTCCAAATCGATCTGACAGACTAACTGCACCTGGTTTTCACTGTGATTTTGGTTTTCACACCATTATCTCACTTTTCTACTCTGATGAGGAGTCCACACTATTCAGTAGGATGGGAGGTGCAGACCCTGAGCAGGGGGAGAGGCCCCGCATTTCCAAGTGGGCCCCCTCACCCCCGCAGCCCTCCCAGTCCTCCGTGTGGCTGTGCCCTGCCACATGGGTTGCTTAGAGACCGGGACCTCGCTGACAAGCATGGTGCCCAATGGGCCGCAGACACAACCCTTCTGAGGGCCACTGGTAGTAACCACGGCTCCCCCCGCAGGACTCATCAGATGGATAACCGAGACATGCACATAGGCACGTGTGAAAGTTCACTGCAGCTGAAACTGGAAATCCCTAACACAACCGCACGGACTGGTTAACTGGAGGACATCAGATGACGCTAAATAAGCAGCCATTAAACTCCAGTTGTCAACCAAACGAACAAGGACCTGCCTGTGTGGGCCTGCAGTGGAAAATGCAAGAAGTGAGGCACTCACCAATTCCACATGTACAGGATGTGTAGACAGACCTGTGTAAACATATCGAAGTCTAATAGTGGTCATTCTGTGTGAGTGGTGCTTATCTTTACTTAAAAATATTTTTCTACTTTCCAAATTTTCTACAATAAGTACACACCCCTCCTGAGACAGAAAAGAAACGTGTTACTAAGTTGTGACCCTCAGGAAAACCAAGCACGTCCTGCCCGTGGGAGCTGGAGCCCTAACACACTGGGCCAGGGCAGGCCAGGGTCCTGAGGTTGTCAGGACCCCCATAACTTCGGGGGGTGGGGGACAGAGAAAGTGACTCAATGGCAGAGCAGACGCCTCGCACCTAAGGCACAGCCACCCGCTGAAGCCCACCCCACCCCCACTGGACAGTCCTGGGGGAATCTCATCTGCTGGAAGAAGCCCCTGAGGAAGACGGCAGAGACAGGAGGGCGAGGGCAGCTGCGGGCAGGATGAGGAGCGGAGCCTGAGAGGGTCTGAAGGGGCTCCAGGGGCTGAAGGAGCAGGAACACACCCCTCGTCCTCAGACGATAGCAGCCTGGGTGGCTGGCCAGACAGGGTCCAGAAGGGGAGGGCAGGACACTCACACCCAGGAGCACAACAGAGCAACCGCTCAGAACAGAACCAGCACGTGGGACACACACAACACGAAATGGCAAGTTACCTGGATGAGGTCTGGAAAATGGCCCATCTTTAGCTTGTGTGACTCCAAAACATAAGAAAACCAAAATACTGGCCACAATACCTCTGCAAATAAAGAACAAACAGCCCCTCAGTGTGCGCCAGCGCAGGTCCACGTCGGCTTCTCCCAGGTGGGAGGCGGGAGGGGCCCCCAGGATGCCCACCCAGTGACAGCCCCCGACCCTGGTGGGGCAGGGTGGCTGGAAGCTGGGACTTGGGGGCAGAGCTACGTGACTTGCAGCAGGAAGGGCTGGCTGCCGGGCAGCAAAGCCCGCAGGAGGAGGCCCTGCACGGGGTCTGTGTACTGTGCCTGAGTCCCTACCCTGACACCCTGCTTCCCTCCCATTTCAGGACACCTAGTGGGCCTCACACTCTGATGGAATCTGTGTATATCTGTCATGAATGTGTTGTTTTCTCCTGCTAATCTGTCTCAGGTTAACTTGATTAGTCCAGCCAAAACTTAGGTGGGAGGAAAATCATCTTTCCCGTCCCTGTTTAGCGAGCCAGCCAGGAGTACCCTTAGCAGGTGCGCTGCTACAGCTGAGGTTGGCGCCGTGTGACGGAAGCAGGCAGGAGGTGAGAGTCTCCAGCGTCCCTTGTCTCCTCAGGTGCAGTAGAAGTTAAAGACTGGCAGGAAAAATACTTGTGAATCTGGCTCCTTGGGCTTGGTGACTCATGGTTTTCTTTTCTTTCTTTTTTTAAAATATTTTTTATTGATTTCAGAGAGAGGAAGGCAGAGGGAGAGAGAGATAGAAACATCAATGATGAGAGTCATTGAACGGCTGCCTCCTGCACGCCCCCCACTGGGGATCAAGCCCACAACCTGGGCATGTGCCCTGATCGGGAATCGAACCCTGACCTCCTGGTTCATAGGTCAATGCTCAACCACTGAGCCACACCGGATGGTTCATGGGTTTTCTTCATTGACTCCTCCTGGAAACGGTCATTTTTTGTCACTTGCTTCGTTTGTCACAAGAAGGAAATATGGCAGGGACAGACTCCCAATGAGCCTGGAGCTGGAGCTGGCCTCACAGCTAGGAGTCCAGCAGTTCTCTCAGGACGGCTCTGCTGAGACCAATGCTGCTGTGGGTCTCTCACTAAAAACTGGACAAGGTTTTCCTTCCGTCTCGTTCTATGACCCAGGAGCTTGGCTTCGTCTCTGGTCTCTACTCTCTTGGAGGTACACTTAATGGGTGCACCTGGCAGCCAGGTGAACCGACTGGGCTTCCGAGTGTCTTTTTCTGGCCATGCCCGCTCTCAGGGGAGTGTGTCATGAGAAATCCCAGCCGGTGAGGGGCCTCTGCCGTCTCCACCTTCATTATTGTTGGTGCTGGAACAATCCCATTCCAGTAGTGCCTGCTGGGGCCATGGATTAGCCAGTTTGTGGAGGGAGGCGTCTCATATTCTGTGGGAGACCAGAGACGCCACGTGCACACCACCATCCTGACTGCCTGTGTGATGAGGGCTGTGCCATCTCTACTTTGGGGTGTGAATTTGGGTCATGGGGCTGCACTGTCTGTACCACGGTGAAGGTTTATTCTGGGCCTGGGAAGCTACCACCAGGTATTCCCAATAAAAGGCTTCATTGGTTGGAACTGCTACTGAAATGAATGGATCCTACTGTCATTGGCCAGAGAAACACAGATCCTTTGAACTGGAAAAACTTCTAAATTGGAAAATGTTTAGAGAGCTCTCACCTTAACAGCAGTTTTACTGGTGCCTCTAAAAGACCAAATTATTTTTTAAATGAGTACAAAGAAATATAACGACAAGCCTTCCAGATAGAAACTAGCCTGGGAGCCTTACTGAGCTCGCTGCCTCCACTTCCCCTCAGGAGTCCTGCACACGCTAATCAAACATTAGGTCAATTAACAGTGTTCTCTCCTCATCCTTAAATAAACTTCCTCCACTACGCTATAAAAAGAAAAACAAAAAACAAAAACAACAGCAGGAAGCGAAAGGCCCAAGGGAGAGTCCAAAGGGTGAGAAACTTAAAGGTTATTAAGAAATAAGGTGAACAAAGCAAATACTGACAGGAGCAAAGGAAGGGGCAGAAAGGAAAGTCCCTGCAGGCGCCCGAGGATGGAAATCCTGAGGTGGTTATGAAGAAACGCGATTAACAAAACAGACGCCGAGGGGTGAAAAGAAACGTTTCCGTACCTCACTACCAAAGGCTGGGACAGCGGGACCCCTGTGAGGCTCCCGTCTCAAAGGGCCCTAACAAGTCTGTTCTATCCACCCTGTGCAGGGAAATTTAAAAGCCGGACACAGAGGTGACACCGAGAAACCCTGGGCAGCAGTCAGGTTAATAAGAGGTTGACGCAAGGATCAGGGTCCTTGGCTGACCTTCGCTGGGACCCAAAGCCTTTGAAGAGGGGGAAATCATCAGGAGAGAACAGAGAACTTCCAGGACCCGGGATGCAGAATTCGTGGACTGTGGTTCCCAGACCAGGTGACGCCCTGACCCAGGCGGCAGTTGGGGCAGTTGGATGAAAACGCAGGGACTGATAAGATCGTGAAGACTGGGAAGTTAAACGGGCTTTAGGGAAAGAAGTTACATCAGCTCCACCTGAATGTTTATGGGAACAGATTCTGGCTGGGAGCAATGTTCAGACCCAGAACTGTAAAACCAAAACCTGTGGACAAAGTCCTATGGAGGCCACAGTTAGGAATTCGAGAGTTGAAAAAAAAAAAGTTAAGTAGCTTCGCTGAAAGATTTGTTGCAAAAGAGGAATGAAAAGTTAAAGAGACAAAAGGCATGTACCTAAAACAAAGGGCCACGTGACTGCTGCCAGCGGGCAGGCCGTCTCCTTGCTCGAGTCTGAGGCCACCCAAGGCCACGAGAGAACTCTGGATACCCAGGTGGATCCTCAGTGATTGTGAATGGGTGTGTCCAGAGATCAGGACAGGTGATCACTCCACCAGGGGAGCACACCAGTGCCAGCTCGTCCCGGGCTGGACCCCCTGAACCTGTCCCCAAGGCCCCCTTCTCTCTGACGTCTCAGTGAGCCAGAGCAGCCCAGCCTGGGCTCTCCTGTTGCCTCTGCTATGCTCCTCCTGGTCTCACTGTCCAATTATATTTTTGCTTCCATCATGGACCCAGTACCCTTAGGCTCAGTGCTGGGTATCCCTTCCCTTTGGAGATCCTATCCCCCTTTTATTTTTTAAAAATATATCTTTATTGATTTCAGAGAGAGGGCAGGAGAGGGAAAGAGAGAGAGAAACATCAGTGATGAGAGTCATTGATCAGCTGCCTCCTGCAGGCCCGACTGGGGATCGAGTCTGCAACCCGGTCATGTGCCCTGCTGGCCATTTCCTGGGTCCTAGGTCAGTGCTCAACTGCTGAGCTACATGGGCTGGGCCCCATTCCCTTTTAATAAATTTAATTTTTCTTCTTTTTTTTTTTTAAAATCCTCACCCAAGGATATTTTTTCCACTGCTTTTCAGAGAGAGTGGAAGTGGGAGAGAGAAAGAAACATCGATGTGAGAGAGACACTGATTGGTTGCCTCCTGTGTAAGCCCTGACTGGGGCCAGGGATCGAGCCTGCACCCGAGGTAGGTGCCCTTGGGTGGAATTGAACCTGGGACCCTTCATTTCAAGGGCTGATGCTCTAACCACTGAGAAAACCAGCCAGGGCTATTTTTCTTCATTCGCCCCCCTGAGATGGCTATTTAGCCTGCCTGAGCATCACTGACCGTTAACCTTTCAGGGACAGAGATGATCAGGGACGACTAGCTGGACTGAAAGGCCAGCCTATGTTGTCACCTAAGTTTCACCCCAATTCCTTGGGAATTTAGAGCAAACTTTGTGAAGCCGGTGAGGCAGCTACAGGAGCGGCTCAGGCCACCTGCCTTCTCCAGACTGAGGGGAGAGGGGACGTGGGTGTTCTGAAGCTACAACCTGCTTCTCTGGCTCCCAGATTCCTCTGCAGGGACAAAGGCAACTTGAAGTCCTCCCACAGATGCTACTTAGAAAGAGCCTCCACCGCCTGAGTAGGTAACGCACCCCTCACCCCAGGCTGAGGTCCCCGTGGGCACCTGTGTGAGCTCACCTGTGTTGTCGGCAGTTTCTACCTCTGCTGATCCTACTCATTTGTATAACTCTAATTTTTTATTTTTTCAAATCCTCACTCTAGGATTTTTTTTGCACTGATTTTTTTTAGAGAGCGTGTAGGGGAGGGGGGAGGGAGGGAGGGAGAAATACTGTTGTGTGAGAGACACGTCAATTAGTTGCCTCCGCACATGCCCCAACTGGGGCCAGGGATCAAGCCTGCAACCGAGGTGCGTGCCCTTGACTAGAAGTGAATCTGAGACCCTTTGGTCTGCAGGCCGACGCTCTAACCACTGCGCAAACCAGCCCGGGCTCTATTTTTTTAATCCTCACCTGAGGATATACTTTTTTAAAAACTGATTTTAGAGAGACGGAAGGAGAGAGGGAGAGAAACACTGATGTGAGAGAGAAACACTGATCGGTTACCTCCATATGCACCCCGAACTGGGATTGAACCCGCAACCTGGGTATGTGCCCTGACCAGGAATTGAACCCGCGACTTTTGGTGCACAGGATGGCACTCCAACCAGAACAAAGGCCTCTAATTAAATGGCTTAAACAAACAAGTGCCTATGTAAAATTTTCAAAACTATAATAGAAAGGAACCCGAATGCTTTTCAGGGTCCCGTGATCTAGGACATGCTTGAGGCCGGCGCTGGTTAGACAGGCATGTGCAGGCACTGGCACCAGCATTTGGTAGAGTACATTTATTCTACCTAGTTTATTAGTCAAGCCTGTGTTATCTGTGTTGCGAAATCTGCCATTGAGAAAGATAATCTGGTATGAGAATTTTCATAAGTAATATAAACATAATTGTTAACGGCAAGTACATAATGTAAGTAGGATACAGAGTTTTTTGGGGAAAACTCTTCAGCCGTAACTATATTTGATGTGTACTTAAATATGTTTTCCTGCCCTGGCTGGTTTGGCTCAGTGGTTAGAGTGTTGGCCTGTGGACTGAGGGTCCCAGGTTCGATTCCTGGCCAAGGGCACGTACCTCATTGCAGGCTTGATCCCTGGCCCTGGTCGGCGCAAGTGTGGGAGGCAGCCCATCAACACGTCTCTCACATCGATGTTCCTCTCTCTCCCCCCTTCCACTCTCTCTGAAAAGCAATGGAAAAATATCCTTGGGTGAGAGTTAAAAAAAGTTATTAAAAATGGTTTCCTAAATCTCTGTGAAATTTCAAAGTTTTGCTAACTAGATTAAATGACGGAAATTCACTGACTATCCAGACTTATCCAAATAAGATAAAATAATGAACCACTGGTTACTGAACACAGATTCATCCCCTGTGGCATCTTACCACAGAGGAACCAGGACGCCCAGGTCTCTCCGTAAACGTCTGTGCCTCACTGAAGAGCATATGATGAAAGAGCCAATCTTCCTGGAGATTGTGGAGTGTATGTATAAATGTGTTACTCTAGATACTGGTGCGACAGACAGCTCACAACTGCTTACTTCTTAGTTTCCACCAGAAACGGAAGTTTCTAAAGGTTAAGAATCCTCGTGTATGTAATTAAAGCTACAAATAACAATAACTGGGGACACAACTGTATGTACCAGAAAAACAGGGTATGTTTTGGCTTAAAAACAGGTGTGAGACACGGATACGTATTTTCGTTACTCGACACAACAGATTTTGTCCTGGTGATTTCTGAGTGGGTCAGAGAAGGAGACAAGCTAAAAGGGACAGAGAATGCTGTGGGAAGTTCACGAGAAAGGATTCTTGAGGAAGTTTTACGTGCGATCAGCTGGGTAAGAGAGTTGGGGGGGGTCGCTCTCCTACCAACGGTGCACTGACTCTCAGACTCCGTCATCTGTGAAGGACGGAGATTTCCTACCCGTCTGCTCCGAGACGATTCTGGAAGCAAGGTTCTGTGTTTTACGGAGAGAACCTGCTATGTTCTGTGTTGTGCTGGGTCTCTGATGCTGTGAGAACACTGGCTCTTCTGCGAGAGCCTGAAGCTGTGTCTGAAATGTCCTGCTGACGTTCACGCAAAGGTTCAGACACAAAATTCAAGATTGGGGCCCAATCCGCTTCAGCAAGGAAGTCCCTTCCTCCTCCCACAGTACCGGCTCCTTCATCCTGACCCCTTTGTCTCATGGCCACAGTCTGCTCCTGAGTCAGAGAAAGAGAAGTGGGGACAAAGGCTGTGAATTAAACAGCAGTCGGCTATGGAGCGCCAGCCAGCCCCACCTTCTGGCTTTTTACCCTTTGTCTATGCAGCACACATAAGCTGGACTTCACACTGCTGAAGCTCAGGACGGGCTGTCAGGATGCTGCTGTGTGAATCACTTCTGGGTGGGCTGAGGCCCCCCTGCCACAGGCTGATGCCCTTGCAGGGATGGGCTGGTAGAGAACGTGTTTCCATGTGGGGCGAACCTTCACAGCCTCTGGTCACCCGGACAGCACTGCCCTGAGCACATCCTCTGAGCTTGACAGAAAGTCCTGCAAACTTCCTGGAATCACCCTCGACCAACAGGCCAGGCCACAGAATTACAGAAAAACTGGATCCCAGTGAGCAAATCTCAATGCAGACTGAATGAGTGGACGAGGGTGACTTTTTATGACTTTGTTTGAAACACTGCTGCTTCTTAAACTTTTTTTGTTCTTCAGATACAAGGAAATTTTCTCTTAAGTGAGCTATGACTTAAGAGCAATTTGGTAAATGACACTGTGTAAGCAGAACTGAACATTTATTTCCTGGCAGATGCAGGAAACTCTAGATACCTTGGGGACCTCGAGAAGACAGGCACTCGCCCAGCCCTACAGGTACTGCACATGAAGTCTGACAGGAAGTCCGTGCCTAGGCTGTTCTGGCCCCGAGAGGTCAAGTTCAATCTGGAGAGTCCTTATGAAAAACTCTAGCAAAGCAGACTTAAAGAGCCTAAAGGATTAATTACTGCTCTTGCTGTTCCCGTGCAAATACAGGCCAGGTTTACTGAAACTGGGTGATTTTGCTAATAACTAGTCTTCATGTATCTGTCGTTGGTGAAAGTGGGGGTGACTTTAGAATCTCAGCAACACTCCTCTGTGGACACAGCCTAGTGCTGGTTGTTTTCCTGAGCTTTTGTTCCCTCCTGCAAATGGGACAGGTGCTGAATTCTTCCAGTTTCTTCTAGCTATGACTCCAAACCAATGTTTCCAGCTGTTCTCCACCTTCTGACATGGAATCACAGAAGTAAAGCTGCCCTTCCCCCAAGGCCAGGCGAGCCACTGCGGGACAACTTTGTAGACTCAGACGTGGGGTTCCCCTGTGGACAACCTTGGTGCCTGCTGCAGATGGTCACACAGCAAACAGGAGACTGTCAGACTCCCACTCCTGGCTCCACTCCCCCTGAAGATGCTGCCGGACAGACACCAGGGACTCTTCTCGGCTGCCTGCCTTCAGAGCCCGGACACCAGGATGACCATCTGCTCCAACCATTAATCATTGTTTCTCTTTTGTTTTCATAGAGATGCCGCTTATTAAAGACCTGATTCCTTGCATCCCAGGCCTAACTTTGGGAGCCCACCGGCATCAGCACCTCATGAAATGAGTCAAAACTGTTTAACTGAACTGTTCTCAAGACCGAGACCAGTCCAATGAGACACAGAACAATCAACTGACCCAACTTTTGGCATGTGAGAGTTCTCAGGAGTCTCAAAGGCAGGACCGCAGGAGCCAGAACAGGCTCCCCAAGACACACCACGTGGGCATGTAGGCTGTTCTGAGCCAAAGGCAGTTGAGATCCTGTGGGCTTAAAAAACTCTTACCTCTCCCTTGAAAAATTTAACTTAGTGGCCTTGCCCATAATAAGAGCTATTACCAGAAATAACCCATTGTGGCCTGTCCACAGGGCAGGGCAGGCATCTTGTTACGGGACACCTGCTCTCCTCATCCTGCAGCCCCGGCACCTGACTGCCTCCTTCACTTAGACCACACATGTCCAAGAACCTCTTACACACGTGGGGCGCTCATGCGTACGCAGGTAGTTAAGTCTAGTCATTTTCCTTGCTAATCTACCCCGCCTCGCACAGATTTAGGTTAGGCCAGCTGAAGGAACCTGGGAGGGAGAAAAGTTTCTTCCTCCCACAGAATGTCCCGCAGTCGGCTGATCCATCACCTGCTGAAGGACGTCCTGGTTACCTCCAGTTTGGGGCAATTATGAGAAAAGCTGCTGTAAAGATTGAGTGCAGGTTTCGGTGGACAGGAGTTCTCGATCCATCCGGACGAATGGCTAGGAGCATAACTGCTGGACTGTGCGGTGAGTGTGGTTCCATGAGACCCTGAGGCTGCCCCCACCCCGTGGCTCCGCCTGCTTCCCACCTGCTTCCTGCCAGTGGTGACATCCCTCGCTCTTCGTGTCCTCGCCAGCCCTGGTATCATGTGTCTTTCACTATCTAACAAGTGTGTGGAGGGGGTCGCAATTTTAATTTGCGTTTCCCTGATGACAGATGTGCTTATCTGCCACCTGCCCATTTTCTCTGGTGAAGTGTCTGCTCAGACCTCTTGCCCATTTTTAATTGTGCTGCTTGTTTCCTGTTGTGGAGTTTTGAGAGTTCTTTGCATATTTTGGAAACAAGTCCCCTATCCGGTATGTTCTGCAAACATTTCCTAGCAGTCTGTGGCTGGTCTTTCCTGGTCTTAACGGGATCACTTATACACTTATACATGTGCATTTATACAAATACATAAATATCCCACCGTCACCAACAGATGAATGGACCACTGGAGTGTGTGGTGCCTCCTCACGGGGGAGCACTCCCAGCTGGGAACCAAACCACTGAGAGCCACCCGCAGGTGTCAAACCACCATGCCGAGTGGAAGCAGCCACACACAGGCGCTCGCTGGATGACGCCACCTCAGGGAGAAATTAAAACTACTCGCCCAAAGTGATGGAGCTTGTTAGATCCCAAAAGAACAGTGATAGAAGCCAAAGGGAGCTTAAGGAAAGCCATTTGCTAAGCTTTTAACAATGTATTAGTTTTAGAAAATAAACATGACCTACCCTTGAAACCTTCCTGAGGGCATCAAAAGCTCTGACATTATCAGAAGTCAGCCCCTGCAGGGAGCTGCCACCTGGATGAGAGCCAATCCCCTGCCCTCGGGAGGCGCTCCCAGTACACCCCATATGGGCCCACTCCAGCCGGGGTCACCTTTTGTGACAATACCTGCCTGATGACATTGGAACTGCTCATCTCTGCCTTGATTTCACAGCCGTATGGGAACAGCTCTCTCTCTTTTTTTAATATATTCTTCCTGCACCTCCGGCCCCACTGGGGATTGAGCCAGCAACCCAGGTATGTGCCCTGGGTTGCCCAGGAATCAAACCACGATCTCCTGGATCCTAGGTCGATGCTCAACCTCTGAGCCATCTTGGCCGGGCGGGAAAGCTCTTCAGTGTGACCAAGTCCTGCCTGGGGCCCCCCTGCCCGCTGCTCCTGAACAAACCCTCTACATGAAAACGACGAAAGGAAACCTTGCTTGTGCGGAGTCTCGCCCGAAGGGGCACCCTCACACAGCACCACCAGGCGGCTGCATGGCTGAGTCCGGGCCTGGTTACCTCTTGGTGTTGTAGGCCGTGTCCTGAGGGGTCTCTTCCAGCAGAGTCACGTAGCCAAGCACGCAGGTCAGGATGAAGAGCACGGTCAGGGTGTGCGCCCGCCTGAAACCCAAACACACAGACCACGTCAGAGCACCAGGGCAAGGGGACACACAACCTCCACCCAGAGTACAGGACTGAGTATCCCTAGTTGGGGGAGACCCCGCACGGGGGGAGGGGGCATGCAGCACACTGGAGCGCTCATGGCTGCGCTCAGAGCACCGGCGTCCAGAGCAGCGTGTGCTGCTGAGAGTGACAGGGCAGCTGGGGAACACACCACCTGTCACTGAGCAGGTCACACTGAGATGACCAGCCTCGTGTGTCATGCAATGACCACATCTGAGATGCACAAGATGACAGACCAATAAGCAAGACAGGGAGGACAGTGAGAGACACCAGGACCCACAGCAGGAAGGGTGCACCCTCACTCAGGGAGCCTTCATTCAGGAGAGCTGGCAGACGCTGAGGGAAGCATGGGCTCTGGTCCCTGCCATTCCCCTGGGGCATGACCCTCAGAGCCTGGTGTGGGAGGAGAGCGGCAGGCTCACCTGGAACAGACCACAGGCACTCAGGCCCAGGACTGCAGGCACACAGAGCCGCCTGGGACTAGCCTGCAGTGGCCCGTGACAGACACTGGCCTGGGCCTTCTGCAAAGGGCGCCACAGGCCCAGTTCCCAGGTCCCAACAGGCAGTGTGGGTTCTGCAGAGATGAGGAACTCCCTGGAGCTTCAGTGTGACCATCTCAGGAGATGCTTCCAACGTTGAGGGATTCCCTATCCAGCAAGAACATCCTCCAGAACTAAAGGTTCTGGGAGGGAGGGACGACGACAGGACGTGGGCCCAGCACACCTGCTCTAAAGGGACTGCTAGGAAGGTCTCAAGCAGCAGGGAGACGACACCAGGGGCAACCAGGCCACCAGGAATGAGGACAGGGCACCCAAATGCACATGAAGCTGACTCTTCTTTGCACATTTTTCTTTCTTTTTTTCATTCTTAATCTTTATTACAACTTGGAAAGGAGAGTGTCAGAGCATTACTGTTTCCATTTTACAGGTGAGGAAACTGGGATGGTAAACAATGGCCGAGTTCAGTGCTGTCTCTGAAACACGCGCTGTCCTAGCAACACCACCACTGGCACCAGCACCACCTCCATTCTCTCCACAAGCACAAGAGTAAGCGCCAAACACTACAAACAGCACATAAAGAAAGTAGGGCGGAGGTTTAGTCTTTCTGGGTTTAGAGAAGCTTTTTAATAGAAAGGATGGGATTCAAGCAGGGCCCTGAAGAAAACAGACCACTGGCTGAGCAGCTCATCAGAAGGACTTAGACTGTTCCTTGGCTGGACCTGAACTACTGATTCAGATGCCTCAGGACCAGGGAGAGCGGCTGTGTCCGCCAGCCCTGAGACCTGACGTGGCCTAGCAGGAGGGGAGGGCTTAGGGACGCTCACTGTAGCCCAGAGCAACACTCCAAACACCAGACAGAAAACAAGACCAGGCGCTGAGGTAGAACACACACAAACGAAGGCAGGACAGGAAGGGGACAGGAAGGGGACCTAGAGGGCGGGCTACCAGAGTGCAAGCATGACAAAGTCACACGGAGCGACCCAAACACCAACTCAGCAGGAGCGATGGTGCATCAGCTGCCATGCACTGGATCTCGGGTCTCCAAGGAGGGGAGCGAGGCCCCTGCACATGGGGGAGGGAGTGGCTTGCTCCACTGGTGAGGTGGTTACAGGAGCCACAACTGCAAAAGCTGGCAGAACTGCACGCCCTGGGGAGTCAGAGTGAGACTCCAGAAGTCATGAAGACACCACTGTGAGTGCAAGGTCGGAGTCCAGGACAGCGTGGAGGCAGGGCTCAGGGCCCAAGCAAACAGTCCCGCAGGCCTCGAGAAGACCATCCCCAGAACAGGACAAGGAAGGAGCAGGGAGCAGGTCCCCTAGGGCCCAATGCACACCCAACCCCCAGCAGGTGGACCAACAGTGTGCTGGGCACACCAGGGAAACAGGCAGGACTGTCCCAGGGACCCAGCCATGGACTGACAGCCACCCCACCAGGAGGGTTCTCATGCTGGGCAAGTGTCTCTGACAAAACAGACATGGCCCAGGTGTCCTGGAGAAGAGAGGGGGACAGCTGGGCCCGGAACTGGTCAGTGCCGCTCAGGGACACTAGCACTCCAACCAGCCCCTCCTCGGTGGGCACAGGGCTGTCCCTGCAGGATCTAAGAGGTGCCCATGTCCCCTGCGGGTGTCCCACAAGACAGCAGCTCTGCAGCCCACAAGCCAAAGTAGAGCGTGAAATTTTGTCCTGTGTCTTAACCGACTTCAATCCCCTGGTGTCCTTAATATTACTTTCCACAAACACAGTGGTTTTCCTGTAGTTTCTTTAGGGGCCCAGCCAAGGAGCAAGGGAAGCTCTGGTCATGCATCTTTCCATTCACCTAAAAACACAATGATTACCTGAAAAATGAAGACAACTCTCTGCCCCAAGATAAATGTTCACACTGCCACTTGGGCAGCCACCGACTGGGCCTGGGAAAGCAGAGTAAAGAACAGGGAGGACCCAGTCTATCCTGCCGAGGCAGGAAAGGGACAGAGGGTCGAGGACCCGGAGGAAGGGCAGCAGGACAGACTTCAGAACAGCCAGAATCAAGTGGCACTGGAGAGTCAGACCTCAACCATTAGATTATGATGAAGTCATCCTTAAAAAGGCTTCCTCCTCTCCACAGCAGAGGAAACCCTTTGGGAGGTACTATTTGCAAATCATATTATCTGATAAGTGGTTAATACCCAAAATATATAAAGAACTCATACAACTCAATAGCAAAAATATTTTAAAATGGGCAAGCCCAGCATGCATGGCTCAGCAGTGGAGCGTCGACCTAGGATCCAGGAGATTGAGGTTCGATTCCTGGTCAGGGCACAGGACTGAGTTGTGGGCTCCATCACCAGTCGGGGCGTGCAGAAGGCAGCCGATCAATGACTCATCATTGATGTTTCTCTCTCCCTCTCCCTTTCTCTCTTTGAAATCAATTAAAAATATATTTAAAAAATAATAAAAATAAAAATGGGGCAAGATCTGAACAGTTTTCCAAAGAAGACATAGAGACAGCCAACACACACCTGAAAAGATGCTCAAGATCAGTAATCATCGGAGAGATACAAATTAAAACCACAAGAAGGTATCACTTCACACCTGTCAGAATGGCTCCATCAACAAACCAACAAATGACAGGTGCTGGCGAGGGTGTGGAGAAAGGGGAACCCTGGCACACTGCTGGTGGGAATGCAGACTGGGGCAACCACTGTGGAAAACAGTGTGGAGTTTTCTAAAAAATATTAAAAATGGAGCTGCCTTTTGACCCAGCGATCCCACTTCTGGGTACTTATCTGAAGAAAACAAAAACATTAACCCTAAAGTACACATGCACCCGCACGTTCACCACAGCGTTATTTACGACACCCAGTATGGGAGCAGCCCAAGTGCTGATCAACACAGGCGGCTGGATATACCCAGCCACCTGTTACTCGCCATAAGAAAGAATGAAACATCACCGCTTCATGGATGGACCTTGAGGGCATGATGCTAAGTGAGAGAAAAACAAACAGCAGCTAATCTGCCTTACCTGTGGAATCTAAAACCAACAGACTCAAATACAGAGAGCAAACTGGCGGCTGCCAGAGGTGGGGTGGGGGGTGGGCAGGAGAAATGGGTGAAGGGGGTCAAAAAGTAAACAAATAAGCCGCTTTCCCGATTAAAAAACATTTACAAAATCACTTTACAGATTCTGTGTGCTGACAGCAGTGATGTTTAAAAGGCACCTCATTCGTAGTTCTGAGCACCTTCCAATGTATTAGTTATGACAGCACTTTGGGGAAGAAACAACCAGATCAGCCATTTCCCTCGGACAGAAGTGTGGGTGCAGACATAGCCGCTGTACAGTGAGGCTCAAGCCCCCACACAGCACCTTAACATGCAGCTGTGATGACACAGAAAGGCCCAGGGAGGCCTTGGCCCCTCACCCCGGGCCGCTGCTCAGGCTCTGGCCCGTGCTCTCCCTCGCGTCTCCTGTGAAGTTTAAGTTTCTGCTTTGATACTCTTCCTCAGAGAGGAGATGAAGCACAGCGCGGAAAATATGAATTTCAGTATCAGCTTTGCCACTCACTAAATTTCTGACCTTAAGCAACTTGATTCATCTCTCAGACTGTTTCCCCATCTTTAAAAGAGCACAGAAGTAGTAACTTGCGAGTCTGGTTAAACAGAAATGCTCCCTTGCCTTCACACGGCCCACTTCCACTCGTGTGGAAGTAACGGGGCACCGAGGAGACTCTGCAGGCAGAACTGCTCCCTGCTCCACCCCCAGGGCCAGAAGGACAAGCCACCCTCTGGTGTGATGGCTAAGGCATAACTCTGGGGAAGGTCTGCGTCCTGTGATCTGGGCACAGGACATAGCGGCTGTAAATCCTGTGACTTCAGTAGCTCGGCAAGGGTGAGGGCGTGAGGACAGCTGGCTCCCTGCCCCGAGAGTGGAAAATACCCCGTTGTCAGTCACCCACTCATTGTGCCGAGTGGGCAGGAAGGCAGGCCTGCCAACCCTGTTAGAGAAAACACGAGGTGTGGCCAGGACACAGTGCACAACGTTCCGTCAGGAGAGGCCAGACCAGAGGCATGGCCCAGGCATGCAAGGGGTGTCGGGGCCGTGACACCGACCACACGACCAAAAGGCAACAGCTGGGGAGTCATGCTTCCCAGACGTGAGTGATGCCGGCAAACCTCTCACCCACAGTGACTGAGAAAGGTGTACTCGGGAACCCGGGCACCTAAAGCACCCCCACTCCCTGCCGTCTCCTGTGAGGTGCGCTGCAGGTGGGCGGCCATTGAGTCCTGAGGGTGCTCACTGCAGGGCAGCGTGGGAGACCAAGCACATGGCAGGTACTCCCAACACATCACAGCCAGCCATCCACCCCCGACTCAGGAGGGCTCAGGAAGCATGGTAACCCAGTGGCCCTGCAACCTACAGGTGGTGTGTCACCAGCACCTCTCCAGGGCGTCCACCAAACAATTTTTAGACATGAGCAGACACTTCTTCACGCAGTTCCTCTGTGTCTGTGGATGTGGGATGCTCCCATTCAAGACCACCACAATTAGCAGAAGAAGCAGGGTCCTTGCCACCTTGGACACCTGCGGTCCTCACACCCCATCCCTTGGGCCTGGTTTGGGGGAGCCCACACCCTGTGGCTGACAAGTGGTAACAGAGAAACCCCAAATCCTCGTGCATGGCCTCCACACCACCATCAGGGGCCCCAAAGAAGCCCAACCTTCTTTGAAAAGGAAAACCTTAATTAAACACAAGGTTTTGAACCACACACAAGTTTCTGAGTGATTATGGAACATAAAGTCATTTCCACAAATACATATTTTCAGTCATTAGTTTTTTGTAACACTCATTACTAAGACTCTCTAATAAACAAAGTAAGAGCCTTTAAAATCCTAGCACAGCAAGTCGGTAAGGGAAAACTCAGAAGAAGGTTAAATGGCTAAGCTCTGCAGGTAAAAGGAAGTAATTCTCGCCAGGGAGGTAGCTGGTAACCTGCACAGGTGAGGGAGAGAGGCCTGAGATGCAGCAAGAAGCTGCACATACCACGGACCTGGTCGCCAGCCCGCCCCAGGGCACAGGGCACCTCACACCTGTGGGGGGTCAGGCCCACCCACCTGTAAGGCAGGTCCCTGAAACCAGCCGGCCCTGCGGCAACCCCCTCTAGCGAGCCTTCCTGGCCCACCCCAGTCGCCCTCTTCACAGGCAGGCTCAGCTTCAGTCTGGGGGCCCCACTTCCGAACGACCAAGAGCCCTGAGGACCGTCGTTCTCAGCCCGGGTGGGGCGTGCTCCCTGGCGCCTGCTGGTGCTGGGACACCCCCATCCCTTCATAGGCTCTGTGCCTTGTGAGTCCCAAGCTTGTGCCAGAGGCTTCCTGTCAGCTCCAGAGGCGCTGGCACCCAGTAGGGGCCCAGCCACGGCGCCCCAGAACCTCAGCGTCTCGGGGGTCACCAGCTGGTCTGCGAGAGGGCGGTGCCCTCCCTCCTGCAGTCTGAGCAGGACAGCTGGACAGGCCTGATGCACACGCAGCGTGTCCAGCTCGGGGCCGCCCCTGTGGAGAAGGCGCCCACCCCTCTCCCTCCCACGGGCTCCTCACGCCCCCGCGCGTGGTCTCCGCTAGCAGGGCTGGGCGGCCATCCCCGTCGCAGCTGCTGGCACCCGCAGAAGCGATGCCCCAACAGCAGCCTTCCTGCATCTCTCCTGAGTCCGACACACACCAGGACCCCAGCGTCCCGGACGCGCCCCTCCTGCGGGCCCGCGGGGGGCGCCGCACCTCCCTGGCAGCCTCCCGCGCCGCCTAGTCCCGCCCTCGGCCCCCTCAGGAGCAGCTTCCCGGGCGCCGTCCCGCTCAGACGGCCCGTCTCTCCCGCGCGCTTCCCAGGGGCAGGGGCACGTCTACTTCAGCCCCCCACCAGGGCTCACCGCAGGGCTCAAGGGCCGGACAGTCGGTCTTCCAGTTGGACGGCCCGGGCACCGAGCGGAGCGGAGCGGAGCAGCGCGCGGGGCGGGCGCGGGCCCTCGCGGGGGGCCAGGGGAGACGAGACGGGGAAGGGCCGCACCGAGGCCGCGCGCCGGCGGCAGCGCGCCCGGGACCTGCCGGCCCAGCGCCGCTCCCCGAGCCCCCGAGCGCCAAAGCCCGGGGGCAGGCGCGTGACCCCTCCCAGCGGGGGCGCGACCCCCGGCCCCGCGGAGGCAGCGCGGAGCCCGACCCGAGGCTGGGCTGGGACGCGGGCGCCCGGAGGGAAGGAGGCGCGGGGCTGAGGTGGACTCTGCGCAGGCAGGTCAGGGAAAGCCGCCTCAGGTGAGGTCCGAGACGCGTCCCCGGGGCCCGGGGGAGGGGGCCGCAGGGGCCGGGACCCCAGGGAGGCCGGGCGGCGCCGGCCCCGGAGCCCCCGGGCCCCCCGCGCCCCAACGGCGTGGCCTAGCCCCCGCGACCCCGGCCGGACCCCGGCCGCCGCGCCACTCACCAGAAGAAGGTGTTGGTGCCGTCGTCGTAGACCTCGGACTCGGTGCTGCGGCGGCCCCCGGGCGCGCCGTCCGGCGGCTCCTCCAGCGCGGCCTTGCCGGCGGGCACCGGGGACCCCGGCCGCGGCCCCCCGGCGCCCCTGCGCTCGCCCCTCCGCATGGCGCCGCCGCCCCGAGCCGCTCCGCCCGCGCCCTGACCTCACGCTCAGCGGGTCACCGCGAGCGCGCCGCGCACGGCGCACGGGGCGCAGGGAAAGGGCCGCGCCGCTCGCCGGCGGGGTCTCGGGAGAGCCGGGGCTGGGGGCGGCGAGGAAAGGGTAGGCGGTGCATTGTGGGACGTGTAGTCCGCGCTCCTGGGCCGCGGGGCATGCTGGGCCTCGTAGTCTCCGACCTCACGCGTCAGAAGCGGTGCTTGCTGGGAAGGATGCCTCCCAGTTGCTAGGTAACCGGAGCGGGCTGGCCCGGGGGAGTGTGGTCCCCCCCGGAGCCGGGTGACACAGGGGCTGCCCCAGCAGACCCCCCTCGCTGGGCGGCCTGGCCCGAGCCCGGCCCCCAGCCCCCAGCCCCAGCCCCAGCCCCCAGGCCCGCCCGCGCTCTCCTGGGCGCCTTCCCCGTGGACCCTCTGCCCCAGCTCTGGACTCCAGCCTGCAGCTAGTTCTTTCACGGGATCTCGTGACATTGGCCTGTTAGAACAGCGGGGACCTGCTGCTTTGGGGCGACTCAGTTTGTTAATATAGACCGGGCCCGCAAAAACACGTAGGCCTGAGCCACTCTGAGAGACCGACTGACAGCTCAGTTAAACACAGTTACCCTGTGACCAGCAACTCCCCTCCTACGTATATACCCAAAGAAACGAAAACGTGCTCTCACAGCGTGTACCTAGACCTTCACAGCAGCGTTGACCTTAAAAATAAAACAGCCAGTTAGTTACCAGCAAAGTGGGCTTATTCAGGAACGGCAGAGAACTGGAATTCGGAACAAACATGCTACACAGAAACGAGAGGCAAGTCCGGCAGACAAAAGAAGGAACGTTACTTCATAGCGATAAAGGAAGCTGCGAATGAAAGTCCACTGGAGGAAAGCGGGAGTTGAGGGTGGTGGTGGCTGCCCCTTGGCCAAGTTGCCATGGTTCCCATTGGCTGGGCTTGTTGAGCCAAGGGGAGAGCCTTCCTTCCTCCGGCTGGGGTAATAGAGGCACACCTTGCTGGGAATGCAGGGTGTCTTTTCCTGTTGGGTCTGTAGCTGAGATTCTTCCTCGGGGTGTCTGACCTGGAATTGTGTGTGAGGGCTCCCCCTTCAGGCCTCCCGACTCCATTTAAATGAGGGTTCTTTTATTCATAATAAAAGCAGCATTATTCCTTAGGGCCAAAAATGGGATGCAGGTAATCAGCTGACGAATGGATACACAAAATGTGTCTATCCACACAATGGAAAGTTACTTGGCCTTTAAAAAGGAATGCAGTTGCGACACATGCTGCAACATGGGCTAACCTGGGAAACATTATGCTAAGTGGAAGAAGCCAGTCACAAGAGACTACGTAGTATATGACCTACTTATATGAAATGTCCCCAATAGGCAAACCCGTGGAGACAGACTGTAGATTAGTGGTCACCAGGGGCTGGGGAAGGGAAGTGGGGAGTGACTGCTAAAGGGCACTGACTTCCTTTTCAGGGCCATGAGAATGTTCTACAGTGGACTGATGGTGGCACGTATCTGTGACGATACTAAAGACGAATGAACTGGCCCTGACCGGTGTTGCTCAGCTGGTCGAGCATCATTCTGTGCACCAAAAGGTGGCCGGTTTGATTCCCAATCAGGGCACATGCCCAGGTTCCGGGCTCAATCCCCTGTAAGGGGCGTTCAGGAGGCAGCTGATCGATCTCACATAGATGTTTCTCTCCCTCTCCCTTCCTCTTTCTCTAAAAATCAATAAAAATATTTTAAAAGCCACAAACTAGTGAACTGTACACTCTAAATGGGTGGATTGTATGGTATGTGAGTTATATATCAATAAAGCTGTTAAAATATACACGTAACAGAATGTTTGAAGGGGCTCCCCCTGCACTCAGTACGCAGCCAGACCTGCCAGGCATGGAGTCCGGTTGTGATGGGACCGTGAGTCTCAGGCCCTGACCACTATGTGGAGCCTCCCGATAGGGTGGGGACCAACAGGCTGCCAGGAAACACTGGTTCAAGGAGGTGTGCCATGGGCCTTCACAGCCGGCTGCTCCCCTCTGCCTTGCCCTTGGGCGCATTCCCTGCCTCAGGCTTCTGCCTTATCCAGCTAGGGTTGCCAGGGTGGCCAGCATGGCCTGGCATCCAGCTCCTCTGTGGCCAATCTCGAGAGCACGTGCGTATGAGTGAGGGGGGGTTGGAGAGGACAGACAGGGCTGGACTTTGGTCTCCATCCCGAAGGCCACAGGGAGTCATGAGGAAGGTGGCTGCCTGGTTGGGGAACCAGGATATGCAGTCCCTATGGCACCGGCCTTGAACAAACGGACGCGTTGGGGCCCACTCTGCCCGGAGACGTGACAGGGGACCACGAGCAGAAGGCGCCCAGAGCAAGCCAGCTCCCGCGCGCCGGGCCTTTCCAGCAAGCACCCCACGGGCCTGAAGCCGTCCTCAGGACCCCTCTTCCCGCACGCCAGCTGGTGGCGCTGTCGGGACCCATTCCTGGGTCTGTTCTTTTTGCCAAACTGCATCCAGAACCCCCCTCCCCCCGCGGCAGAGCGGGTCCCCGAGGCCTCTCCAGGGCGCAGAGGCCGGGCAGGGTGACGCACCGGCCCCCTTGGGGCGTCTGGCGCGCCCGAGTCCTCCCGGCTCCGGACGGACCGGTAAGGCCGGGGCGGGGCGGGGCCGGGGCCGGGGCGGGGCGGGGCGGGGCGGGGCCGGGCGCAGCGGCCACCCGGGGCTGCGCGGGGCGCCCTCTGCCCGCGCGCGGGCCACCTGTTGTCAGTCGCCTTTGAGCTCTGGCCTGGTGCCCACGAGCTCCCAGGCGTTACCAACGCGAACTCTGGTGATCTGTACACACCCCTGCGTTCTGCTCTCGTCTCTGGTTTAGAGCCCGAGAAACTGAAGCGCAGGGAGGTTGGTGGCCCCGCGCCCAGCCCCTTCGCCCCTGCCCCCGGCGCCCCCGGCCTCTGCTGACTCCCCCGCACCCCACAGGGAGCCCTCCGCCTGCAGCTTTGCACCCGGGTCCTGGTAGATGGGTCCCACCTCCGCCCGTCCCTGTCCTGACCGCTGCCCTTCGCCCTGGCTGCAGCCCTGCTCACCCCGCCCCTTCGGACACGCGTGGCCCGCAGGGTCCGCTGCAGGATTTGGAGACCGGCGGCCGGGGAGCGGCGAGGGCGGCCGGCCAGGTGGCGGGTGAGAGGAGTTGGCAGCGTGCTTTGAGGACGTGGTCATCGTGGGGCTGTCCACACAGTGGGAGTCAGGAGTGTCCCGCCTGGGGAAGGGCGCAGCGGGGATGACCGCTGGAGGGGGGGGGGCTGGGACCACCTCAGAAAGGACTCAGGAAGCCCCAAATCCAGCTGATGCCCTGTGCTGCCTCTGAAAAGCGTCCTCCGTGAGGCATCAGAGTGTCTTCGGGCCACATGCAGGCCACTGGGGTCTGGAGGACAGGGGGTGCTTGCTCCTGCCTGTGGCATTTCACCTGGGGCCCTTCCTAGAGGCTTTGTCATCCTGTGGGGTGGCCACTACCCCCAGTGAAAGGGGTCTGAGGTGCCTGGAGAAGTGGGGATGGGGCCTGCCCCCTGCTGCTCTCAGGTCCTCAGAGGGAAGGGCACAGGGGGGCAAGGCTCCCCAGAGTCAGGGGAGGAAGGGAAGGGGAGAGGGTACAGGGCCCACCAGGAAGAGCAGGAGGCCACGTGGGCCTCCACCGAAGTTCTCTGCCCAAGACAGCAGGGTGAGGTTTGCCAACACCAGGGTGGCAGGGCCACACTGCCTTGGAGGGGCTGGCCCGCTGCACTGTGGCTTCTCCATAAGACACACTCGAGAACAAGGCACAGGGTAAGGCTGACTCCGGGAAATAAAGTTCATAATAGACTTCAGTATGATAATACAGTAAATTTAATAATAAAGTTCATAAAAGTGATGTATTTGCTGCACAAAATTTGAAAAAATAAAAACAAACTAAAGAAAGAAAAGCGTGATTCCATCATCTGCAGTTCACGTCATTAAGCAAATAGAAATATCCAGTGTTACCTCTACTCTTCCAGTAGGTTAATGACTTTTAACTTAATTGAGATTAAAATGTCTGCATGCTTGCCCTGGCCGGTGTGGCTCAGTCGTTAAAGCATCAGCCTGGGTATGGAAGGGCCAAGGTTCGATTCCCGGTCAGGGGCATGTACCTGGGTTGCAGGTTTGATCCCCAGCCCTGGTCTGGGTGCTCGCGGGAGGCAAGCGACCCATGTTCTTCTTCCCCTCTGCCCCTCCTTCCCCTCCCTCCCTCTCTTCCACTCTCTCTAAAAAACAATGGAAAAAAATATCCTCGCGTGAGGATTAATAACAACAAATGTATACATTCGCAATCTGTGTTTTTTCACTTAGTATAAAGTGAGCACTGCCGATGGTCTCACACACCCTGTGAAAGCATCAGCCTGGGTATTAATCAGCACGAACAGGCCATGTTCGCAAGTCATTTGCCTAGTGTTGGCCGTCTAGATTCCAGGTGGCTCACAGTCTTTGCCTCGGAAGACATATTTGTACATACTTTCATTATTTTGGATTTTTTCCTTAGGGCAGTTTTAAAAAAAAGTTGTTCATGAGCCAAAGTTTAAGCAATTTTGAGACTTTTGATTCTTACAGCTGAGTTGCCTTCCCAAAGGCCTGGTCCCGTTTTCTCTCCAGATGGGCCAGGCTTGTGCCCTCCCCCCACCCATCCGGGCTGGAGAGGCTGCCTTTGCCCCAAGGGGCCACAGGTGCCCACTCTGGAGAAGAAAGGATCTGGATGTAATTTAGGTTCCCTCCCTCCCTCGGCAGGTGGGAATGAGAAGGACCAGTGTTTGCGCAGCAGTGAAATTGGGAATGCTGCCCCGGCCAGTGTGGTTCAGTGCTCAGAGTGTTGGCCTGCGCACTGAAGGATCGCAGGTTTGATTCCTGGTCAAGGGCACACACCTGGGTTGCAGGTTCGATCCCCAGCCCCGGTCAGGGCATGTGCAGGAGGCAACCAGTTGATGTGTGTGTGTGTGTCTCTCTCCTCTCTCTCTCTCTCTCCCACACCCCACCCCTTCCACTCTTTAAAAAAAAAAAAACACAAAAAAATCAATGGAAAACATATCCTCCAGTGAGGATTTTAAAAATAATAATAATAATGATTCCTGGCCCGGCCAGTGTGGCTCAGTGGGTTGGTGTCATCCTGTGCACCAGGAGGTCACTGGTTCAATTCTGGGTCAGGGCACATGCCCAGGTTGCGGTCTCAATCCCCCGTGGGGTGCATGCGGGAGGCAACAGATCGATGTTTCTCTCTCATCAATGTTTCTCTCTCTCCCCCCTCTCTTCCTCTCTCTCTAAAATCAATAAAAACATATATAAAAAATATATATATGTTATTTTTATTGGTCTGGCCACCTGCAGACACTTCTCTCCGACACTACGTGGAGTTTCCATGGCATGAATCACAGTGCATGGTGGGTGTGCTGTCGGAGTGGCACAGCTCTCTGCTGCCCCAGCCCCCCTTGTCTTTGCCACCTCACGTAGTTCAGCCCTGGCCCCGGCTGCTGTTGCAGCCTGACATGGGTCCCCCAAGCAGAAATGTGGGTGGGGCTGTGTCATCCCTGGGGCAACCCAGAGCAAACATGTCAACCCTGGGTCTGAACCACAGGGGTGCAGAGGCTGCTCGAGGCTGTATCCCAACACCACAGGTGCTCCCTGCCCCCACGACATCATGGGTGCCCCTGTGACACTTTGGGTGCTCCCTGCTCCCTCCAGCTGCCTCCACGTGGTTCAGGGTCTCCAGGTGTCTTGCTCTGCTGAGCTCCTGCTCTGTGTCCTCAGCTTTGGAGCAGCTTTCAGAGCCTGGGTACCCCACCTTCTTGTTGGGGGCAGCACTCTGGGGTGGTCCAGAGCTTTCCCCAGTCACTACCTAGGGCCCACAAGACTTGGTGGGGCTGTCCCCTCAGAGGTCCATGCAGCCTGGGGGCCAGCCACACATCCTCAGGATGCCAAGGGCTCCTCCTGCCCCAGCTGGCGTCCGCAAGGCAGGGGATCAGGGTAGAAGAGACAGTTTCTTTTGGGGATCTGCCTCTTCCTCCATCTTCATGCCCCAGCTTCTCTTCTAAGGGAATCAGCCCTGGACTTGGGAGATCAAGGGTTGGATGCTGGAGAGGCCCTGGGAAAGGTGAGTCTTGGGGTCAGGAAGAGTGAAGGGGAGAGGGAAGCTAGGGCATTGGGGAGCGCTCATGTGCCCCCCTGCTTCCCAGAAGAGAGGGTGTCAATGTAACCCCAACTTATAAGGGAAAGCCTCCCCTGCAGGTGAGGGTGAAGGGACTTCGGTAGGGGTGTGCCCTCGCAGCCTGGCTCCCGGGCTCCTCCCCACGCCGGCTGGCAGGAGGGCGGGGAGGGAGGAGGAAGGTGAGTCCCACGCGGAAGTCAGGTATGACTCGCCTGGCCACACTGCTGCTACTGCGGTGCTGAGCCGCCTCCCTCGGCTGGATCTGGGACAGCGAGGGGCTGCCAACATGCAGGTGAGTCGGTGCTGCACGGGGTCCACACCTGTGGCCCCTCCAGCCAGCCCGCCAGCCTCCCCTGGAGAGTGCCCGTGGGGTTCCTGAAGCCCGGGCTGAGGTGCCAGTGGCAGAGCAGACAGAGCCCTGAGCAGGGGCTTCGCTTTCCATCCTTAGGGTGGGGCCGAGGAGGAGACCATTTCTCCTTGGAAGGGAGCAGCCAGGGATCTTGGTGACCCCAGGGTGGGGGTCTTAGTTAGTGAGTGGGGCCTAGATGGGCAGGGCATGCCCACCGCCAGTCCCTGAGTCAGGGTGAGGACCCCAAGACTGAGCAGCTTTGCCCTGTAGCTGGCACTGGAGGGGAGGGCGCTGTGGCCTCCAGGATGGGCTGACCTTGGGCTGGAGAGGCCCAGGGTAGCCAGCTGGGCCCTCTCTCCCTGGAGTCCTGCCCCAGGCAGAGGTGGGGTGGCTGAGGGTTACTGGTTTCTGATTCAGGGGAGCAGAGCAGGAGGCTGTGAGGGGCCAGGAAAGGTGGGCAGGAGAACATCTGAGAAGACATCCTTTCTCCCCTCTGCCCAGGAAGAGCTTACAGGGCAGGGCCAGCACCTGGGTGGCAGGAAGAGATCCATGCAAGGTGGAGAGTGAAACCAGCCTCCCACGGGGCCACCCAGGGCCCTCCCAGGTGTGAGCCAAGGGGTGACCTCCAACTCCACCTCTGCCTGAGGGCCTCCTCGGCCCTTCCTTAGCCAGCTCTGGTGTCCTGAGATTCCTCAGCCCAACACCCAGGCTTCCCTGCTGGCCCCTTCCTCTCAGGTCAGTCAGGCCCATGCTGGGGTAGAGGAGAGGCTTGGGGCTGGCTCAGGGTGGGTGAGGAGGCAGCACCTGGCTTGGCTGAGGTGAGAGAATTAACCCTTTGAAGGATAGGTGCAGATGCAGTCAGCTGGACTCAGTGGCCCATGCTCTTCCTCTGCTCAGATCCCTCCCAGGGCTCCCTGTTGCCCCAGCTGAAGTCCAAGCTCCCCAGACATCTGAGCAGTCCTTGTGGTCTGGCTTCTGCCAGCTCCCCAGCCTCACCTCCAAGCAGTTCCCTTCTTGCTCTTTATGCTTCTGCAAAGCTGAGATGCTGAAGTTGGTGTCCCTGGGAAGAGTGACTACGAAGTCCCATAGGTGCCAAGTGCCAGGGCACTAAGAGTAGTAACTTCCATGTCCTTGGAGGTGCTGAGTGCCGAGTCCCTGGGAGTACTGAGTACCAAGTCCTTGGAGGTGCTAGGTACTGTGTCTCTGGACACCAATTGCATGCTGCTCCTCAGGGCTTGTTTTCGTCTCCCGGGAGCTGCTCTTGCTTTTTCGCCTCCTGCAAACCATTTTTTTTTTAAATTTTTTAAAAGGAATTTTTTTTAAATTGATTTCAGAGAGAGGAAGGGAGAGGGAGAGAGAGATAAAAACATCAGAGAGAGTCATTGGTTGGCTGCCCCCTGCATGCCTCCCACTGGGGATTGAGCCTGAAACCCGGGCATGTGCCCTGACCGGTAATCAAACCATAATCTTCTGGATCATACATTGATGCTCAACCAGCGAGCCATGCTGGCCCAGCTCCTGCCAACCTCTTGCCCCACAAGGCCAAGCTCCACACTACCCACCCTGCCTAGTAGGTGCCTGCCCCTCCAGACCTGTGTCCACTTACACCACACTTACACCACACACTGCCCATGGGGGCTGCACACAGGGCACACCATTTCATCAGTGAGTACCTGGGGATGGATGATGGACAGCACACAAAAGAATGAATTGACAGATGACATACAGATGGATAGCTGGAGGGATGGTGGGAGGGAGGGGCAGGCAGAGCCAGGTGGGGTGCTTGGTCAGGGAGGGTGGTCTGGGGCACCTGGCTGGGCCAGCCAGGGGGGTGTCCACTTTGGTGGGGACAGGAATGTTCCCTTGCTGGACGATAACTGCACCGTGCTTTTGGGGCTGAGTCAGGAGGGCCTGGAGGGGGGACGTGACCCTCAGGAATAGTGACAGAGGCCCATATGTATCCATGTGCAGCTGAAGTGGCATCACATGTGTGTGTTCCATGTAGCCCGCCCAGACAGGCTGGGTGGTGGTCACTTCTGCACCCCTGAAGGGATGGACAGAGGGGCCTTCCGCAGCTCTGACTCTTGGTGTCCCTGGCTGTGAGTAGGGAGTATTCCCCAGGGCTGCCTTTTTATTTTATGTTTTTAGTATAAGTATATCCCATGATCACAATAATTGGGACATACTTATACCAAAAGGGATCTTGTTTATGTGAAACTCAAATGCAATTGGGTGGCCTGTACTTTACCTGGCAGTCCTGGAGGGCAGACTGGCTGGAGCAGTCCAGGCAGGCTTTCTGGAAGAGGCGTGCTTGAGCTTGGCAGGAATGTGGTTGGAGAAGGGAAAGGCTAGCAGGTGGAGCACCAGCAGGACCAAAGTCTTGGCTGTGGGTGACTGGAGCAGGGTTGAGGGCTGTGAGCTGGGGGCTCCTGGGGCAGGAAGCCCTGGCAGAAGTCCAGGGCCAGTGGGGGCTGTGGTGGGGTAGGGAGTGCCCAGATTTGCCAGCAGTTCACGTGAGGCCGGTTTTCTGATGGACACAACCCCTAGATTGCCCCAGAACCTTTATGTCTGGGATGCAGCAGGTCCCTGTCCCTCTGGGGTCCTTTGCCTCCCTGGGGAGCTGCCAACAGGGACTGGGGCTGGGGTCCTTGCCAGCCATGCAAACACAGCGTGCTCAGTGCCACGTTGGGGTGACAGGATGCTTGGTGTGTGGCCTAAAGCCCCGTAGGGCTGACACTGTCATGGCCAAGGTTGGAGGAGGTGGGTGATCTTGCCTGAGAGAGTGTGGTGTTGGTGTCCCCTGGGCTCTTGGCTCCAAAGCCAGGGTCTTCTCCTTGCACCTCTGCCCCTGGCTCCCCCCCCAGTGACCCTCCCTGACTGTGTGCCTTGTCCCCCCCCCTCAGCCGCCAGGTTCCCCCAGTGGAGGGGCCCTGGGTCACTTTGCCTCAGTCCTCAGCCTACTCACTGAGCCTAATGAGGGCCCTGGGTCCCCCACCCCAACTCTCGTTCCTCCAGCTCAGGTAGGTTTAGTACATTGTCAGTGTTATAAAGAGTTATAAATACAGAGGAGGTGCCCATGCCCTTTGCTCCGCCTCCCCTGAAGTCAGCGCCCATCGCTTGGGGTACTGGTCGAAATGAGGAGCCCACCACAGCTTCCTCGACTCCAACATTACCTGCTTTCCCACTGGGTCCTTTCCTGTCCTGGTCAGTGCAGGATCCCTGGTGGCAATCGGCCCCCTCCCGTCTGGAACGATCCCTCTGTCCCTCCTTGTCTTTGGGCATCTGCCTGTTCGGTCAGCCCAGGTCTGGTGAATGTCCCTGTGATGTTCTCGTGATGAGTCAGGACTGTAGACTTTAGGGAGGGGACCACACACCATCACATCACCTCCTCTCAGGGTCCCTGACATCTAAGTGATGTCACATGACCTCGACCCCCACTGTCTGGGGTGGGTGTCTGCTGGGCTCTCCTCTGTGAGGTGACTGTTTTCCTCCCACACTTTCCTCCTTGGTCGTGAAGTGCAGCCCACACACAGCAGGGGAGGGCTAAGCTGCACCTCCCGGGCCTGCTGCCACGGTAACTAAGGACAACTTGGGGAGGGTCGTGAGGCTGAGCACATGTCCACTTCAGTGAGGTTCCGCCCACTGATGCAGCGTCTGTGTGTCTGTCCTGGAAGTAGTTTTACTGAACTTGGTACCACGTCACGTTTGCCCCCGATGCCCCGTGGGAGGCGGCGGCCCATTTGTGCTCCGGCTGCATCGCCTGCAGCCATGTGGGGACTGCACAGTGTCTTCATCCATCCATGCAGTGGGGATGTTTGTTATTCCCACCATTTCGATGTGACATTTGCTATTGTGAGCACCTTGTCCATCTGTCTGTGTCTCCAGGTGTGGCCGGGCCGAGCTGTGAATGTTCACTTTTGTTTTCCAAATTCACGTACCAGTGCGTGCAACAGAGCAACCCAGGGGTTCTGCCAACTTTGGCACTTAAAATGTCCATGACCGAAGGGTAGAAGGTGGTGCCTCCCTGTCACGTGACCAGCGTTTCCTGGTCTCCCAAAGTTCCTGCATCTTCCCCTGTGCCTGCTGCTTGTCCGCGAAATCCTTTTGCATCTTGGCCTGTTTTAGATTGGGCTATCTGTCTTCTCTTAGGGTTTCAGGAGCTCTATATTTCCAAACACACCTCTGCTGGTTGGTTCCTTGCCCTGCAGCCCCTGTGCCTGGCCCTTCCCTGACACTTACACCCCCCAGGACCTACTTGTATACATGTTTTCCTCACCTCCCCCCACCCCCAGCTTTGTGTTTTAAGCCCCTTGGTGCCCAGGAGACACTCTACTATGGGAATAATCTCAATCCTTCTGTCCCCACCCCCTGCCCCAGGGTGAAGAGAGACTCCAGATCCTGGTGGGGATGGAAGGTGACAGCTTCCCGCTGATGGAGATGGGTGCTTCTGAGGTGAGTCTCTGCTCAGACCCTCTGGGCTTGGCCCCTCCCACTCTCCCATGCCCAGCCCGTGTCTCCCTCCTACAGCCTGATCCTCCTGACCAGTGGGACTACGTCCTTGTGGCCGATCATCGCACCCAGACAAACCCCAGGCAGGTCTACCAGCAGCAGCAATTCCTGAAGGACCTCAAAGGAAAGGGCTTCCAATACAAGGTGGGCTGGCACTGAGGGGCAGGGGTCATGGGTGCCTGAGGGGTCTGGGGAGGGGTCTGGAGAGGTGGCCCGTGGTCTTGTGCTTGAGGTGAAGGGGCTGAACAGTGGCCATGGACGGAGCGGGGAGGGTTCCAAGGTAGAAGAGAGTCACTCCCCCACCCCCAGGTGAGGAAGGACCAGGAGAAGGTGTTCTTTGGAATCAGAGCCGACAATAGGATCTTCAGCCTGTACCAGATGCTCCTCATGGAGCCCAAGGGTCCAGCCCCCAGAGTGGAGACAACCAGGTCGATCCCCATCCCAGACACCACCAGGTGAGAGGCTGGCCTGGAGTCTGGCCAGGAGGACCCCTACCTACCATGCACATGCCAGGTCCAGGGAGAGCCCCAGGTGTGTCCTCAGGGCTCTGTGCCAGCTTCCACATCTGTGAAAAGGGATTATGACAGTTCTCACCTCTTGGAGTGTTTTCTGAAAGCTACATGGGACTTAATGGGTGGGCAGATTCAGAGAGGCTGAGAGGACCCTCCCAGCCATCCCTCCTGGCTCTGAACCCAGATGCAGACCCAACGCCCTTTCCCGGCCATCTATCCCCTGCCTCTTGGGAACCCAACACCTCCTTTCTCTCTCTGAGCACCTGCTCCTCCCTGCTGACCCTCCAGCTCTAAAAGCTGATCCACCTGCCCTCCCCATGTCCCTCCTCCATCACCTGCCTGTCTCATCCCAAGTCCCTCCAAGCTCAGCTGGGGCCATGTCAGTGGAGACTGGCAAAGGACACTCCCAGCATGTGGATACGAGGCAACGGAGGGGGCTCCTGGGGATAGGACAACTGGGGGGCCCCCGGGAGGAGGAAGGGGGGGAAGATGAGTTGAGGCACCTTGATGGGGTATTGGAGAGCCGGGCAGGGTGAGTGCCCTGGGGCGTCCAGGGGACCATGTCACATCGGAGGGTGCTCAGGAGTGTGGCTCTTCGGTCAGATGCCACTTCCTGGCTGTGTGGCCTTGGCCAAGTTACTCAACCTCTCTAAGCCTCAGGCTCCACATAGGCAAAACTGCTCCCAGGGATGTAAAGAGGATTCACATACATAAGGCCATAGGGTGTGCTCTGGCTGTGTGGGGGCTCCAGGGAGGAAGTGCGATTGGAGGTAGGGGGTCAGGCCAAGTTTCTGGGGTCCCGGGAGGAGAAGGACCATTCCTGAGAGAGCCCCGTCCTAGAGCCATGGGTGTGGGGGGGTGTAGCTGCATCCTGGGAGGATTTAAGGAGGCCAAGGGTGGGCTCCTAGATGAGTCCTGGGTCTGGGCTCTGGTCAGGTGGTGAGGCAGGTAGGCTGGGGGCTCCACCAGGATGGTATGGGGCTTGGGACCCGGCCAGACAGGGGTCGGTCTGCTGAGGTTACATGGTGCCACTCTGAACCAGCTCTTGTGTTCCAGAATCCGAATCGTCGACTTCATCCTGAACAGCAAGACGAAAGCTGGTGGTGAGGATGGGCTGGGCAGATGGCTGGTGCAGTGGCCCACCAGGAGGGCGCTGAGGTGGGGGGATGTGGCAGGGCCCTCCCTCCCCTCCCTCCCCTCCCTCCTCTCTGACCGGAGACTCCCCGTCACCCTTAGACACATTCCATGACTTGGTGAAGGATGGGGTCTTTGAGACCAGGTTTCCCGTGCACAAGGTGAGGGGTAGGCTGGCTGGGAGAGGGCCTGACCTGAGGGTGGGGCCGGAGGCAGAAAGCTCTCACTGTCGGTCACCTGTGCCCAGGGGGAGGAAAACCTGAAGAAGAAATGGGCCCGGTGGAGAAACATGGTCCATGAGCAGCCCATTGATGATATCAGGTAATACTGCCCCAAGCAAGCCACCTGTGTCCCCTTCACAGACATACCTGTGCGCCGCAGAGACCCACCTGTGCTATCCACAGATGCATCTGTGCCCCCGCAGACACACCTGCACCCCTCACAGACGCACCTGTGCCCCCGCAGACACACCTGCACCCCTCACAGACGCACCTGTGCCCCCGCAGACACACCTGCACCCCTCATAGACGCACCTGTGCCCCCGCAGACACACCTGCACCCCTCACAGACGCACCTGTGCCCCCGCAGACACACCTGCACCCCTCACAGACCCACCTGTGCCCCCGCAGACACACCTGCACCTCTAGCAAACACCTCTGTGCGTCCCATGCCCCCATGCCCCCTGCCCGCCCAGCACGGGCCTGGGACGTCGCCCTGGCGGTGGCTCTGACCGCGCCGCTGTGCCCGCAGGAACTACTTCGGCGAGAAGGTGGCCCTGTACTTCGCCTGGCTCGGCTGGTACACCTACATGCTGGTCCCCGCCGCGGTGGTGGGCCTCACGGTCTTCCTGAGCGGCCTCTCGCTGTTCAACGCCAGCCAGATCAGGTGGGGGCGTGTCACGGGGCGTGGTCAGGGCGGGCGGGGCGTGGCCACGACGGGAGGGCGGGGCCACAAACCGGGGGCGGGGCCAGGGCAGACTGGGCCACGACCTGGGGCGGGGCCACGACGGGGAGAGGCGGGGCCACAACCGGGGGGCGGGGCCAGGCCGGGAGGGGCGGGGCGTCGGGAGAGCCTACCCCTGGGCTCCTGCACCTGCAGCAAGGAGATCTGTGAGGCCCACGACGTCTTCATGTGCCCACGCGGCGACCACGGCCGCAGGTACCAGCGCCTCTCGGACACCTGCACCTTTGCCAAGGTTTGTCACCCTGGGGTGCACTCCAGGCCTAGGTCGCCCTGCAGAGGGCCCGCCCTGGCTTCCCCCCTCCCCACAGAGCTGGGTGCCCTTCCCCCGGGGGTGACAGGGTGGCGGGGATGGCCAGCCGCAGCCCGCGTGTCCCTCTCCCCAGCTCACCCACCTCTTTGACAACGAGGGCACTGTGATATTTGCCATCTTCATGGCTCTGTGGGGTGAGTCGCTGCAGGCACCTGGGCGGGGGGCCAGCCTGGGCTCCGGGACCCCTCCTGCCCCCATCGCCTTGGGCCACCTCCCCAGGGACACCTGCGACACCCTCCTTGCTCCCGCTGCAGCCACGGTGTTCCTGGAGTTCTGGAAGAGGCAGCGAGCCCGCGTGGTGCTGCACTGGGACCTGTACGGGTGGGATGAAGACCAGGTGAGCCGGGCCAGGTGGCCCAGGCCGGCCGTCTCCTCCCAGCGCCCTGTGGCCCACCCCGTTCTGTGCTGCTGAGGCGCGTCCTCGTGTGGGAATCGTGCCTCCCGGGTCTGCGGCGTGGGTCCCCGTGTCTGACAAGTGCGTCCCATGTCTGATATGTGTGTCCTGTGTCTGAGGCGTGTCCGGTACCCTCCCCAGGAGGAAGTGGCGCTTGAGCTCATTAACTGCCCCGACTACAAGCTCCAGCAGCACCAGCACTCCTACATGAGAAGCACCATCATCCTCGCCCTGTCCCTGTTCATGGTACTCTGGGGAGCCCGTGGCGGGCTGGCACCCTGGCTGAGGACTGCCTCTGAGCCCACCCTCCTGGCCACCCCTGCAGATCTGCCTCATGATCGGCATGGCCCACGTCCTGGTGGTCTACCGTGTCCTGGCTGCCGCTCTCTTCAGCAACTCGGCCTTGCCCTTCCTGGAGGAGCAGGTGACCACGGCCGTGGTGGTGACCGGGGCCCTGGTGCACTATGTGACCATCCTCATCATGACTAAGGTGGGTGGTCGGGGCAGGGGGAGGGCGGGGAGGGGTTCTCCACTGAGGCCCAAAGTGAGTCCTCCGGTCTCCCCTCCGCAGATCAACAAGTGTGTGGCCCTGAAACTTTGTGACTTTGGTGAGAGCGGGGACCCCCAGCCCCTCCCTAGCTTCTGGCAAGACATGGGAAGTGGACCTGGATTGGGGCGGGACGTCCTGTGGTTTCCATTGCCTCTCCCACCAAAGGGCGGGAGTTTGAACCTAGGAGACAGGTGCGGGTTGCAGGTGTCCCTGAGTGTCAGAACAGCAACAGGCTGGGCACTGGACTGCTGTGGGGCGAGGGACAGGTGAGGGACAGCCCGCGTGTTTTCCCAGAGAAGTCCCGGACCTTCTCGGAGCGAGAGAGCAAGTTCACCGTCAAGTTCTTCACTCTGCAGTTCTTTGCACACTTCTCCTCACTTGTCTACATCGCCTTCATCCTGGGCAGGTGAGGGCTCCCTCTGCCTTGCCTATTTATTTATTATTTATAAAAATGTTTTGATTTCAGAGAGAGGAAGGGAGAGGGAAAGAGTTATAGAAACATCAATGATGAGAGAGAGTCATGGATCGGCTGCCTCCTGCACGCCCCCTACTGGGGATTGAGCCCCAAACCCGGGCATGTGCCCTGACTGCAAATCAAACTGGTGACCTCTTGCTTGGTTCATGGTTGACGCTCAACCACTGAGCACACTGGCCGGGCTGCTGGGTCATTTTCACTCAACATGCCTCAGTAATCCATCTCTCCTCCGCCTCGCCGGCTTTTCTCTCTCTACTGACTATCTCCACTGTTTCACTCAAAGAATCCTCTCCCCTTTACGTCCAGTTTCTGGTCCTCCCTGTCGTGCTGCTCCCTCCTCAGCGCTGGTTGCTCCCCTCCTGGCTGCTGGCTTTTCCTTCTCCTGAAGTATAAATATCACCAGCCAGAGTGAGTGTCCGTTCTAATGCCTCGGGCACATCTCCTGCTGTGTCTCCACCTGGCTTCGTGGCATCCAGGAAAGGGGGTTAGCTTGGCATCAACTTTGTTCCCTTTTAGCACCTGTCAGTTGAAGGATCTAGTCTTTCAGTTAGTTTATTTTGATTTTCCAGGTACATAATTGCATTTCATATAATTTTTTTATTTGTAAATTTATACTATTCCAGAACTGTGTTAAATAATAGTTGTCGTAAACTGTAGTGGGGAGCTTCTCCAGGGTCTCTCCATGAAGCATGAACTGACTTTGGGCATAATTCCCTTTATACGTTTTATCACGTTATGGAAAGTGGGAGATTTAAACATAAAGTAACCCTATGTGCACAGTTTCCGACAGGGGGGAACTGAGGCCCCTCTTAGCAGGCTTGTCTAGAACCCGTGTCTGCATGACCGGCGGAGCTTTCTCCTGTGCACGTGGGTATCGTGTTTGGGTGTAAGCTCTGCTCACCTGCAGGGCGGGCTCCTTCCTCTCTACTGTCTCCTGTGTGTTCCGTATCCCCTCTGTCCTCTCACCCCACCCCCACCCGATTAGGGGCAGGGCGCTGCCCTCAGCCTCGCTGTCCCTCCTAGGATCAACGGTCACCCTGGGAAGTCCGTGCGCCTGGCGGGCCTGTGGAAGCTGGAGGAGGTCAGTCTGTCTCGGGTGCCCTGCTGCCCTGTCCGTGAACTGCCCTTCTCCTGGGCCTGACCTCTCATCCCCCCTGCCCCCAGTGCCACCTCAGCGGATGCATGATGGACCTATTTGTGCAGATGGCCATCATCATGGGCCTGAAACAGACGCTCAGCAACTGCATGGAGTACCTGGGCCCGTGAGGACCCTCTTCCCCACCGGGCCCTCCTCCCCATCTCCCACAGCCAACCGCTCCCAGGGGCCCCTCAACCCTGCTCTGCTCCCTACCCCTATCTGGTTCTTGTCGCCCCCAGGTGGCTGGCCCACAAGTATCGCTCAATGCGGGGCAGCGAGTCCCAGGACCCCGAGCTGAGGAACTGGCAGCGCAACTATCGCCTGAACCCAGTCAACACCTTCAGCCTGTTTGACGAGTTCATGGAAATGAGTGTGTGGGCGGGATCTGGGGCTCCGGGTGGGCCAGGGTGCTGGGGCGCTGGGGTGGGAGGAAGCTGGGGGTCCCGAGGCTCAAGGTGACCGCCCCTCTCAGTGATCCAGTACGGCTTCACCACCATCTTTGTGGCCGCCTTCCCGCTGGCTCCGCTGCTCGCACTCTTCAGTAACCTCGTGGAGATCCGCCTGGACGCCATCAAGATGGTTAGGCTGAGGCGACGCCTGGTGCCACGCAAGGCCAAGGACATCGGTCAGGGGCCCAACGGGGTGGCTGTGCAGGGCGGGGTGCTCAACTTGGGTGCAGAGGTGGCAAGGGGCACCGGGACCACGCTATTTCCCCTCCCCACCCCACACAGTCCTCCAGGTCTTCCTGGGTTGTCAGCCAAGATGGGGGTCAGGCCTGGGGGGGCTCAGGCCCCAGGAAAAGGCAGGGCTGGCATGTACTTCACAAGCCCTTCCCTCTTGCCCTGGGACCTGGCTGGAGGGCCTGCAGCCTCCTTGGGGGGCCCAGACAGAGAAGCTGGACTCTGAGAACAGGGAGCTGATGGAGGGAGGGGCCCAGCATCTCACTGAGATGGATGGGCAAGTGTCAGGGATGAACAGAGAGCTGGGTTCACAAAGTGGGCAGGAGGAGGAACATGTGTGAGAGAGGCCCCAGTCTTGGGCCCAGGTTAAAGGGTTCTACCCTCGGGTGGGGAACCCAGAAGGTGGAGCAGGCTTGGGGCATCTGAGGGATTCAGAGAGACAAGGGAGGCAGGGAGACCTGAACCCCTTCCCATCTATGTCAAGGACATGGAGATTGGGAGAGTGAAGGCTGGGCTCTGTTGGCCTTGGCGCAGGTCTCCTCATCAGTGGTCTGGCCCTATGGCTGCGACGGGGTGCCATTCACAGAGATGTGACAAGGCCCTCGGACCATCCAGGCTCTTGGCTTTGAAGGATGGACGGGTGGAGGTGGGGTGGGCTGTAGTGGTTATGGCTTGAGGAACCAGACAGCCTCACCCCACTGCTGTGGCCCAGGGACCTGGCTGCAGGTGCTGGAGACCATTGGCGTGCTGGCGGTCATTGCCAACGGGATGGTCATCGCCTTCACATCTGAGTTCATCCCCAGAGTGGTATACAAGTACCGCTATGGCCCATGCCGAGGGGGGGCCCACTCTTCTGTCGAGTAAGGAGTGCTGCCACACAGCCCCTGGGGGGGCTCAAACTGTCCAGAGAGCCCTGGGAAATCGCCCAGCCACAGCCCAGCATGGGGAGCCCAGGGGAAGGACTGGGTGCTGCCAGTATTGCCTCTGCACGGACCTGCAGACCCTGGGCTGGAGCCGGGAGTGCTGACTGAGGCCCCAGTGGGGCATTAGGTCCCAGAACCAGCTGTTTTCTGAGCAGGCACAGAACACCTCCCCTCCCAAAGTCAGACCCTTTGTGGCCTGCTCCTGCACGGGAGGGCAAAGCAGTGTCCTCACTCAGCCCCTCTAGCTTTCCAGGGGGTCCCACCTAAGGCTCCCCTCAGCCCTTGGCAAGGGAGGCAGACGGTGGCATCCCTGAGCCCCTTCAGCTTCCCCCCATGGCCCCTCTCCCACATAGAGGAATGGTGGGAGTCTGCACTGTGCCCACCCTGGTGACCCTGCCAGACAGGAATTAGCTCCAGGGAAGCACCCCAGAGGCCTGGAGGGGCCACAACCTGCGCTCCAACCTCCATCTCCTCTCCCTGCCCCCCAGCTGCCTCACTGGCTACATCAACCACAGTCTGTCCGTGTTTCACACCAAGGACTTCCAGGACCCTGTCAAGATAGAGGGCTCAGAGAACGTCACTGAATGCAGGTTTGGACCCCACCCCCGCCCCCACGAGTGCCCTCTGTCCTCCTGACCCCTGACCTTAGGTCCTCCCCCACCCCAGGTACCGGGACTACCGCAACGCTCAGGACTACAACTTCTCGGAACAGTTCTGGGTCCTCCTGGCCATCCGCCTGGCCTTTCTCATCCTCTTTGAGGTGGGCCAAAACTGGGGGGCCCTCCTCCCTGCCCCCCAGCCTGCTTGACCTCCCCACTCATCCCCCGTTCCCTCCCCCAGCACGTGGCCTTGTGCATCAAGCTCGTGGCCGCCTGGTTCGTGCCTGACGTCCCGCAGTCGGTGAAGAACAGGGTTCTGGAGGATAAGTACCAGATGCTGCGGGACAGGATGTGCTACGGGGGGTCCAGGCTGCAGTGTGAGCCCGGCTTAGGCCCTGGGGCCACCAATGCCACTCCTACCTCCAGCTCCAGCCTCAAGAGCACAGATGTGTAAGGGACCCAGAGCTGTTGCTGGCACCAGGAACAGAGACTCAGCCACCGCCACCAGCTCACACCTCTGCCTGTGGCTGTGGGGGGAGGATTATAGGAAGGCTCACGTGTATGCGGGTGTAGATGAGGGGTCCCAGGGGGCCCATGTATATGAAGGGCACTGGGGGGCCCATGTATATGAGGGGGGTCCCAGGAGGCCTGTGTATATGAGGGGGTCCTGGGAGGCCCGTGTATATGAGGGGGTCCCGGGAGGCCCGTGTATATGAGGGGGTCCCGGGAGGCCCGTGTATATGAGGGGGGTCCCAGGAGGCCCGTGTATATGAGGGGGTCCCGGGAGGCCTGTGTCTGTGAGGGGTCCTGGGAGGCCTATACATATATGGGGGCATCAGCGAGCAGCACACTTATCTGTCCCATCTGTTAGGGCTCAGGCTTGGCACAACCTTGACTTCAGTTCTGGGTGCACATTGCCACCCATACAACTCGGGGGGGGGCTTCTTATGCAGTCACAACACGGGAAAATCAGCCCTTGCAAGGTGTCCCTCTGACTTCTGGGCCCCATGCTGCCCCACCCCCATCCTGGCTGGCCAGGGGCCCGACCCACCTCTCTGACTCCCCTTAGCCAGCATAACCTTTTATAATAAAATAAAACCTCTTTGTGTCAACTTTTGGGCCCCTGGTGGACGGTGCCTGCCCTCAGGGCTAGATGGGAAACTGAGCCGAGACGGGGAGAGGTCCGGCTGGGGTAGCCTCCTCTGCGCTCCCACGAGCTTCCACGTGAGCAGTGCTTTACCGGGGTCCCGTCCCCCCTGCCCCTGGGATTTAGGGGCTGGGGTCAAGGCGGGCTTCCTGGAGGAAGAGGAGGAGCTGGGGAGGAGGCGCAGAATCCCGAAAGACGGCCCGGGGGATGGCGGGATCTCCGAGGAGTCCCTCGGGGCTCCGACTCTCCCGGCTGGTTGGGCGGGTCTGACCTCTGCCCCGGGCCCGGCCGCAGAGCGCCAGACGGTCCTGAGTGCCAGCCTGGGGCGCACAGCGGGACGCTCGGGCCCGCCCTCCTCCCTGGGTGCGGGGCGGGGCTGCACCTGCCGCCGCCGGGGCCGCCGCCGCTGCGCACCTGGCTCAGGTGAACCGCCCCGCCCCGCGGTCGCGCGCCTCCCAGGTCTTGGCAACAGATGAGTGGCAGTCCCGGCTCAGACCCACAGGGGTGAGTGGAGGTCACCGACTCCCAGAAGTCGGACCCAGGCCTGGTGCCTGGGGAGCCAGGGGCACCTTGCCCGGAGGAGCCTCTGGGTGGGCGCGGTCCCGCAGGAAGCGGCCCGGAGCCGGGCTGTCTGCCCGAGTCGCCCGGAAGCCCAAGCCCGTCCGCGTACCGGCCTCTCGGGCCTTCCCCCTCCGTCCGCCGCGAGCAGCGGCTTCCTTGTAACCTTTGCGCAGGAGAAGGGGGGGCGTGGGGGCGCAGGGGGACCCCACCATGCCCCAAACCCGGATCCTAGGCCAGAGCCCTCCCGGGGCGCGGGGCGGACCAGCGAGACGTGCTGCGTGCGGGGCGCCGGGCGCCGGGCGCCGGGCGGAGCTACGGCCACCTGCGCGCCCCCGCCCTCCGCGCGCCCCGGCCGCGCGCCGCCGCACCTGGAGGGGGCACCGAGTCCGCCCACCCGGGGAAGGCGGAGCGCGGGACGCGGGGTGTGCGGCGGGGGAGCCCGACCGGGCCCCTCGCCCTGCGTGACCGCAGCCGCCTGGGCACGTTCTTTCCTTCCGGAGAGACGTCGGGGCGCAGCACGCGTGAGGCGCAGAGGGGCCGCGCGCCCCGGATGGGGGAGTCGCTCGGAGGCTATGGGGTGCTGAGCCCCGGAGCCTGCGGCGGGGCGGGGCGGGGGCCAGGCCGTCGCGGAGGCTGGGCCAGTAGCCCAACCGCGAGGGCCGGAGGGTCGAGGAGCCCGGGCTTTCAAGGAACCGCGGGTGTGGGGCCCGAGGAGCTAGGCGCTGCTTGGGGGCGGTGCAGGGGCGGGCTTGGATTCGGAGGGGCTGAACCTGAGCGTGCCTGAGGCCATGTGGGTTTTTCTGCTCCCCTTGGAGGGTGGGCCTGGGAGGCGAGGGAGGGTGAGGGGGGACGTTAGCAGAGGGAGGGATCGTCCAGGCGAGGCTGGGAGCTAGTGGCACAGACGGACATACAGATCAGTGGACGGTCTGGCTGAAGCTTTCAGAGGCAGTGAGGCTGGTGGGGGACTCAACTCTGCTTCCTGCCTGTGCTCCTGGGAAGGTCGCTGACTAGGGCTGTAACTGCTCGAGGGCGTCGCTGTCTACTCAGCCTCCAGGGCTCTGGGCACCTCGAGGAGAGGCTATTACCAGCTAGTACCTCCAGCAGGCCGAGGCTCAGTTCTGTGGGACCCTCACCCAAGGTTCCTGAGGACCACAGGGGGTCTCGGGGTTTGGCAGGGTTGGGACAGGGTCAGGTTTAGCGTGTCGGAAAGCTGATGCTGCATTGAAGATGCTCCACTGTGGCCCTGTGTGGGTGAGGCCCATTTCTATGGACATCAGTACCAGCCACCTGCTGCTAGGCCCTGAGTCCCAGGTCAGTCTGGGGATGGAGCTGGTGGAGACTACTAGAACTGCTGACTGCCCCCAACCTGGGCTCAGAGCTGGGAGCCTCTGTCAAGACCCCCTGTTTATTTCCTTACTTGGAAAAAGGGCACTGTCCTCCCATCCCAGCCTGAAACCAAGGTCCACATGATACCACAGCCCACTTGTAACTGCTCACTTTTTGGGGGCTACACTGGGAGGTGGACAGGAGGGGACAGAGACCCCTGCTCAAGGCCCCATTATTGGCAGGAGTTTCCATAAGATACCCCCTGCCCCCCCCCCAGCAGGTCAGAGGTTAGAGACATTTGCTGCTCACTTGGGGGAAGGAGAGAGGACATGGAGACTCCCCCCCTTCCCTGGTGTGGTCTCCAGGGAGCAGGCTGCACTGCCCAGCTGGCCCTCCTTGTGTGTACTGCAGGACAGCCCTGACTGGGGATCTCCTTGCCAGGACCCCCTCACATTGCCCTGGACTCCAGCCTCTCTGCAGCCTCCCCCTACACCTCAGGCCTGGCCTCAGGAAGTGCGTTGCTTGGTGGGCTGGGGCAGGCTCAGAGGAAGGAGCCCTTGACTCACAGTTACAGGAAGAGCAGGCGGGCGGGGCTAACCAACTGCCCGCCTGCCTGGAGGGGGTGGGTGCCTGGGTGGGGTTTAGGTTTAGGAGAGGATGTGACTGCAAGGCCAGGAAGCTACAGAAAAGTCCTGATTAAAATACACAAACAAAAGCCAGGTCCTCACCCCGCTTGGTGATGGGTCCAGAGCAGCCGTGGTGTTTCGGACTGGGCCAGGGGCCCAGCTGAGCAGAGTTTGCTCTCAAGCACAGGTCAATGACCTCTATGACCAACGTCCCCTGCAGGAGGACAGAGCCGGAACCAGGTGACTTCGTGCCCTCCCACTGCGGCCTGCAGCTCTGCGTGAGCCTGAACCCTCACCCTCTGATGTCTTCTCGGCCTGAGGCCTGGCCTCAGAGTCAGGCCTGGCTGAGGGGAGGCCTGCAGCATGTGGGGCATGAGTGGCTGTGAGAGAGTGAGGAGGCTGCGTGTGTGCCAAGGGTGGGTGTGTTGTTTGTTGTGTGTGGTGGGGGTGTGCAGGTGCTTCTGGCTGTGCCCCCTGCAGGAGCTGTTCTGAGTTTGTGCCATGTGTGCCCACTGTGTGGGCCACAGAGTGTTGGAGGGGTGGGGAGTGTGCATGTGTGCACACCGGCCAAGGTGGGAGCTCAGTGCAGGTGTGTGGGGAGTGGGGTGTGTGCAGGGGGTGGGTGTGCAACACAGAGACCACGAAGGAGGGGCCTGAAGGGTAGGGTGTTCGGGAGAGCCCTGTGCAGGAGACATGTGTTGAGGAGAGGGCTGTGAAAGGGTGTGTGTGCAGTAAAGGTGTGTGCAGGAGGAGGCTGTGCAGGAAAGGAAACCTCTTGGCCTCATGAAGGTACGAAAGGGTGTGGGCCCACTGACCCACCCTAGGCCATCATGGTGGCCCTGGTGCAGGTGAAGGTCAGTCGAGGGCCCTGTGTAAGGTGCTCAGAGAGACTGTTCTGGTGTCCAGGTGCTCCGCTGGCATCCGAGAGGCAGCGGGTGCACAGTGCTGTTTGTGGCCAAAGTTACAAGTTAACTCACTCTGTTCTTGTTTAACTTGCTCTCTGGGGATGGCAGCAGCCTCTGACCCATCCTGGCACCCTGACTGACCCACCACAAAGACAGAGAGCTAGTCCTGCCCAGCCCTTGGGGTCCAGTCTTCTTGGCTGAGGAGCTCGTGGAGCCAGAGGTGGCACCGTGCCCAGCTTGCCTGAGGAGGCCCTGGTCAGACCATGGCAGGTAGATGGGTCAGAGAGGGACGGATAGGGGCCCCACTCTCACCTTTAGCACCTCACTGGCTGCCATTTAGCCCAGGCTCTGTTCACCCCCCTCCAGGCTTGTGGGGGTGGGCACTACTGAGGGCCATGAGGGCGGGGTGGGGATATGTGGGCTGCTAGGGGCCAACAAGATGATGGGTGTCTTCTCTGACTCCTGCTAGTGCTCATCAGCCCAATTTTAAGATGAGAAAGCTCGGGTCTCAGGGAGGTGGGAAGGCTTGCCTGTGGTCAGCAGAAGGTCCTAGAACCCTGGCTCCCATCCTAGGTGGAAGGTGCTGGCACAACCAGCACCCCAGTCTCCCAAACCACCAGTGCTCACACTCACTGCAGCCATCACAGTGGGGTGAGGCTGCACTGCCTGGCCCTTCACCTGGGACTCATGTCCTGGGTGGATGAGCAGCCACATACTGGGCCCTGTCCTCCATGGGACTCATGGACAGACATGGTGTGGCCACCAAACAACACGTGCCACTGGCTGTCCTTTTTTATTCCTGACCCACAGACCGTCTGTGGACAGTGGGAACCTGGTATCCTGAGCTCGGCTAATCTACTGGGTCCTCTTTCTCTAGGTGTCTGCAACAGGCCCCCCGAATTCCTCTCCCCTTCTGGAAACCAGGTTCTGGGGCCTACCTTGGGCAGTGTGGTCACTCTGAACTGCACGGCCTTGGTGGCCTCTGCACCCTACTGTCCCCTGCCCTCAGTCCAGTGGCTAAAAGATGGGCTGCCGCTGGGCAATGGGAGCCATTATGATCTTCATGAGGACTGGTAAGAGACCACCCTGGATATACCTATGGATATACTTCTGACCTACATCCTGGTCTGTAACCACCTGGACATGGGCTGGGGAGTGACCTCCCAGACATGACATGAGCACAGTGCCCCTATGGACACAGACTGAGGGCCCCTGTAGACACTCTGTATACCACCCAGGGCCATGGGTGCCAGCAGAGTCCTAAGGCTTGAACAAGGCACTGGCCATTGGGCCATGCCTGGAAGCAGAGGACCCCAGGACCCAGACCCAGAATTAGGGTGACTGCCCCTAAATAGATCCACACTCCCTCCAGGTTCTGCCACTTCTCTTAGCTTATGGCCCAATGGCTGCCCAGGAAGCCCAAATCTGCAGCCTCTCAGAATCCCAGATAGGTGGGGCCCTGGGGTGTCCATGGATGCTCTTGGGCCCCAGGTGAGAGGTTGGGGCCTGGTCTTCCCAGGGTCAAAGCCAACTTGTCAGAGGTGCTTGTATCCAGTGTCCTGGGGATCAACCTGACCAGTGCTGAGGACTACGGGGCATTCACCTGCTCTGTCCGGAATGTCAGCTCCTCCTTCACTCTCTGGAGAGCTGGTGAGGGGGATACTCAGGGGTACAGGGTAGGAGGAGGCCTGGGGGGTGGGGACTGAGGAGCCTAGAGGCTGGAGGGTGCTGGGTGAGGGGTGCAGTGGCTCAGCATGCAGCTCTGTCCCCAGGCCCAGCAGGCCATTTGGTGGCGGTGCTGGCCTCGCTGCTGGTCCTGCTGGTCCTGCTTCTGGCGGCTCTGCTCTATGTGAAGTGCCGACTCAACGTGCAGCTCTGGTACCAGGACGCGTACGGGGAGGTGGAGATGAACGGTGCGTGGGCCATGGTGCGTGGGCGGACAGCCGGGACGGGGTCAGCCGCAGGGCCTCCCTAGGCTCAGCTCTGGGCAGGGGGTCCCCTCTGGAAAGTGGGGCAGCTCTGGAGGCGGGGGATGCGGACTCATTAGCTCTGGAGGGCTCCGGTGAGCACATGCTCCAGGAAAGAGGGACTCGGTGCAGCCCAGGGGGGCACAGGGCCTGGGTCTGCAGAAGCGGGGCGGGCGCCCTGTGCCCTGGTGCGAGGGCGCCCCTCTGAATCTTGTATTGAGGAGGGGTCGTGGGCGGGGCCTACGTCTGGGGGACGGGCCTAGGCCCTGTGCGCCGGCGCGTGAGAGGGTGAGGGGGACCCGAGGGGATGGCACCGAGAGGTGGCAGCCTGGGCCCGGAAACTGGTGGAACTGACCCGCCGCTGCCCGCAGACGGGAAGCTCTACGACGCCTACATCTCCTACAGCGACAGCCCCGAAGATCGGAAGTTCGTGAACTTCATCCTGAAGCCGCAGCTGGAGCGCTGTCGGGGCTACAAGCTCTTCCTGGACGACCGCGACCTCCTGCCGCGGGCAGGTGCGCTGGGCCCCCGCTCGGCTTCCGCCCCACCTCTGGCCCCGCCCCTCTCCGGGCCCCGCCCCTTCTCTCCTCTGGCCCCGCCCTCACCGGGCCCCGCCCCTTCTCTCCTCTGGCCCCGCCCTCGACGGCCCCGCCCTTCTCTACTCTGCCCCCGCCCCTTGTTGGGCCCCGCCCTTCTCGCCTCTGGCCCCGCCCTCACCGGGCCCCGCCCCCTTCTCGCCTCTGGCCCCGCCCTCCCCGGGATCCGCCCCTTCTCTCCTCTGGCCCCGCCCTCTCCGGGCCCCGCCCCTTCCCCCTCTGACCCCGCCCCGTGCCTCCCTCTCGGGTCCCCCAGAGCCCTCCGCCGACCTCCTGGTGAACCTGAGCCGCTGCCGCCGCCTCATCGTGGTGCTGTCAGACGCCTTCCTGGGGCGGCCCTGGTGCAGCCACAGCTTCCGGTGGGTCCCGGGCTGGGCTGGGGCGTGGGGTGGCCAAGGGCGACCTGCTGACGGTCCCGCCCCGCAGGGAGGGCCTGTGCCGGCTGCTGGAGCTCACGCGCAGACCCATCTTCATCACCTTCGAGGGCCAGCGGCGCGACCCGGCGCACCCTGCGCTGCACCTGCTGCGCCAGCACCGCCACCTGGTGACCCTGCTGCGCTGGAGGCCTGGCTCCGTGGTGCGGAGGGTGGCGCGGGCCCTGGGGTGGGTGGGGGTTCCGTGGCCCGCTGCCCAGAGGAGCCTCCTCTTGAGGTTCCAGGAGCCGGTGGATGAGCTGCTGGGTGTATTGTTTGGGGCCAGGTGGCTGGAGCTTTCAGGGTTTGCATCCCCTGTGCGTTCACCTGAGCTGAGTGCCCCACCTTGGCCCCCAGACGCCTTCCTCCGATTTTTGGAAAGAGCTACAGTTGGCGCTGCCGCGGAAGGTGCAGTACAGAGCGATGGAGGGAGACCCCCAGACCCGGCTGCAGGATGACAAGGACCCCATGTTGATTGTGCGAGGCCAAGTCCCGGAGGGTCGGACCCTGGACCCGGAGCTGGACCCGGACCCGGAGGGGGACCTGGGTATGTGCACTGAACCCTACCCCTAACCCTGGGAAACTGCCTGGGATGGAGGGGGGCTGCACAGGGTGGAGGAGCCCAGAAAGGGACCCAGGTGGTGGGAACTCCGCCCTGCTGTCTGTAGATGGACTTGGACCCCCCAGGACCCCCTCACCTCAGGGCTCCTTCCCAGAGGCTCTTGGGCCTGAGACCTGCCCAGAGCCTCCAGGACCTCAACTGTCACTACTTAGGAGGGTGAGCAGGGAGTGAGCCCAGCTTCAGGCCTGCTGGTGCCCCCTCACCCCACTAGGTGTCCGAGGGCCTGTCTTTGGGGAGCCATCAGCTACACCGCATGCAACTGGGGTCTCACTGGGAGAGGGCCACGGCAGCGAGCTGGACGTCTCCGACCTTGGCTCCCGTAACTACAGTGCCCGCACAGACTTCTACTGCCTGGTGTCCGAGGATGACATGTAGCCAGCCCCTTGCCTCCGATGGAGCCGCAGGATGCCAGGGACATCTGGGAGTGGGACCTCCAGCCCTGCCTGCCTGTGACCCTGGGACCCCTGCAGGAGGGTGTGGCCCCAGTGCCCCTCCTTGTGCCAGAAAATAAAGTCTTTTTGGACCTTACCTTGGCCTCATCCTGTCCTCTCTTGGGCAGGAAGGGGGTGCATACTGTCCTGGGCCGGGCACCCCTCACTTCCATCTCAGGCTCTTCAGGGCCCTCCATCCCTCTCTATTTTCATTCCCATGGCACCTCGAGTCACCAGATCTGGCTCTCCAACCCTCCCTCTCCCCATCCTCCATCCTGACCCAGCTCTGGCATGTCTCTCGTAGCCTCCTTGGTCCCCCTGCTAGGGGGCAGTGTGGCTGTCCCCTCTGATCCAGATAGATCCTGAGGAGTCCAGGCCCCTTACAGTCTTCGGGTTCTGAGCTTTGCAGAAGAAGCCCTTTGTTATAAAAATGTCATAGTGGGAGCACCCTAGCTGATTTAGCTCAGTGGTTAGAGCGTTGGCTGGAGGATTGAAGGGTCCTGGGTTCAATTCTGACCAAAGCCATGTACCTCGGTTGCACGCTCAATCCCCAGCCTTGGTTGGGGCTCGTGTGGGAGGCAATCCATTGATGTGTCTCTCTCACATCCATGTTTCTCTCCCCTCCCTCTGAAAAGCAATGGAAAAAATACCCTCAGGTGAGGATTAAAATATATATCTATATCTATCTATATCTGTCTATCATCTATCTATCTATCTATCATCTATCTATCTATCTATCTATCTATCTATCTATCTATCTATCATCTATCTATATATCTATCTATATCTATCTATCTATCATCTATCTATCTATCTATCTCTATCTATCTATCTATCTATCTATCTATCTATCTATCTATCTATCTATCTATCTATCATCTATCTGTCTAATCTATCATCTATCTATCTCATTGGGAGCTTCATAACTGAGTGGCCTGGCTCAATGAGATGGGCGAAGGGTCCCAGAGCATACTGGATCCCAAGCCTCGGACAGCTTGACAGTTCCTGGTCAGGACACCCCCAGGCCCAGGAGGGCAGGACAAAGAGAGGTGTTGGGTGCCTTTGCCACATGAGTACCCCTAGCTCTGCTGAATCTGCACCTTGGGTGGCACTGAGGCCTCTTCCCTCTACCCCGCTCCTCCACTCTGTCAGCTTTCTGTGCTGGACACTCCATCTTCCCTGACCTGGAGAGACCTGTGCGCAAACCCAGGAGCAGGCAGGGCTGTACTTGGGGACACTGAGGAATATCCAGTGGTCAGACCAGCCAAATATGCTTGCAGGACTGTGGCCACTGTCTTCACGACTTTTATTTTCAGCACTGGCTGTCCTGAGGCACCGCAGGGCCATGGCCAGCCCCACCTCTGCCAGTGTGACCTGGTCACCACCCCACGCACCACAGCAGCCTCAAGCCCTGCCCCACTCCCTGCCCGCAGAAGCCAAGTCCCCAGCTGCAAGCCCCCATCCCCCATCCTCTCCCTGGTGGCCCAGGCCTTTCCAAGTTGCACATGGGGCTCCTGCAAGCGGCCCCTGGGCCATCAGCCTTCTCCTCCAGGCCGCCATCAAGCAGCACGGAGCTGAGCCCGTCCCCCGGAGGCTGGACCGAGTTGCGTTCTCTTCTGGGAAGGCCTCGCCTAGGGGCCCAGGAAGTCCTCCTTTCGATAACCCTTCTGCATTTGGGGGGAGAGATATGAATTAGAGGGTGCAGGCCGCCCTGCATCCCACCCCACCCTCCCTGGCTGGGGTGCTGGTGTGGACCCTGCTCCCTTGGCCTGCTCTGCCCTGGTTTCCAAGCCCCTCCCCGTGTCCTGCCTGCCCGGGATTGCCGGAACATACCGCTCGGAAGTCTCGGTGAAGCTTATTGTACTGCCACAGATTGGCCAAGAGGCTGGAGGCTGCCCGGGAGGACTTCTCACTGTCAGGGCTGGAGGACGAGGGCAGGGGTCAGCAGGGCACAGACACAGCCAGCAGGCGAGGGGGGCGGTAGGTGGGGGGGAGGGCCCTCACCTGTCACGCTTCTTCTTGATGAAGACCAGCTTGCGGAGCCCATCAAAGTACAGTAGGTCTCGGGCGGCAATGGGACTGGCCACCACCAGGTTGTTGAGCACCGCGATGATGTTCACCAGCACCTCAGCCGGGGGAGATTTCTCGCCCACGCTGCCTGGCAGCTTCTCGATCAGGTGACTCACCACCTTGGTGGCTGCGGGAGGCCAGGAGGTTGGTGTCAGCCCCGCTCCAGGCCCTCAGGGAGCTGGCGTGCCTATCTGTCCACCTTTGCCAGAAGCCCTCCCGGCTGGGAGGCACTAAAGACCAGATCCCGGGGAGAGCCCACTGGGCGGGTGAGGGCAGAGCCCAATGTGGGACGCTGACTCACACATCTCGTCCTTGTTCCTGGCATTCCGAGACAGGTTTCGGATGAGGCCAGTCAGTGAGCGCAGCTGGTGGTGGTCGGCTGTGCGGACGCGGTCCAGCAGCGGGTTCAGGATGCGCTCCTGTTCCAGAGCCAGGCGGCTGAGCACGCCCGCCCACTGCAGGTGGAAGAGGGGCTGGTGAGTGCAGGTGAAGGTGCCTTTTGCATTCTCACAGCCCACCTGTGGGGAAACTGAGGCAGGACTGGCTTCTCTGTCTCTGCCCCTCAGCCAGGACCAAGCATGACTCTGATCAGGCTCCCCTCAGCCTAGACCTACCGGGCACCTCCCCTCAGACCCGGTGCAGGACCTGAAGTCTCACGGTCCTGAAGCCTGTCCTGGGATGCCGACCTCACTCTCCTGCTGCCCCGCAGATGTCCCCTCTTTCTTGTCTCTCCTGCCCAGCTCAGAGGCTGTCACTCTCGGGTCATGTCCTGCCTGGTTTCCTCTCTCCTCTGCTGTTCTGGCCCACCCATGAGTTTGCGTTCATTCCACTATCCCTCTCCCAACAGACTGTCAACTCTTGGAGAACAGGCTCCCATCCTCCATGCACCCCACATGTCCCCTGCACATGACCAGCTCAGGGCACTAGCTCTGTGGTCCCCTCACCCTGCGGTCGCCGGCAGTGATGTTCTGCAGGGCCCCGGCGGCCGCCTCCGTCGTGTGCCGGTTGAGCTCACAGCGCTGCAGGAGGCGGTTGTACAGGCCCACAATCTGGGGGCTCCACAGCCACTCGAGGCCCTTGGGGTCCTTAGACACCTCAGCGAAGGTGAGTGCATCAGCGGTGATGGGCAGCTGGGCGGGAGGGTGCAGACTGTCAGGCAGGGTCAAGCTGGGCCCCCTGCTCCCACCAGCCCAGGCCCACGCTCACCTCTCGAAGCCGGCGGCTCTGCGGTGTGAAGCAGCCCACCACCTCACCAGGCGGTGCCCCAGCCATGTCCCTGCGGCCCCGGCCCTCGAGGCGCTGCAGGGCGGACGGTGGCATCTCGTCATACAGGCGGTAGGACAGGTTCCTCAGCACACACACGGCATTCTCCACGCTCTGTGGGGAGCAGTCCGCGGTCCAAACAGGCCAGGCCCCCCAGCCCCTCCGCACCAGCTGCCCCTCACCACTGGCCGCCCCTTACCTTGTCCTCACACTTGCCTACGTCCAGCGCATGGTTGATATAGGTGACCAGGGCGTCCACCAGCCCATGGCACTCACGCATCTTCTGGCGAGTGGCCTGGGAGGCCGAGCTGAGATTCCTGTAGATGGAGAAAGATCAGAGACCCCCACAGGGACCCGAACTCAAGGGTGGAAATCCTTAGTGCCCATCTCCCCCTCCCCCTTGAGCTGGGCCCCTCGGCACCTTCTGCTCCTGGTCCCTTCGGGACACTGCTGGCCCTGGTCCCACTGCATGACCACCCCATTCTCTCCTTGAAGCATCCAGAGGAGATTATGGATGTCGAGTCAAGTCCCTGATTTAATGAAACTGAGCCTGCAGCCCCCAGAGTCTATTGACATCACACCTGGTGGCCACACCTGGCAGCCTATTCCACTCCTGTGTCAGCCTTGTCAGCCTATCCCACTGCCCATCTCTGCCTTGTCGTTCAGACCTCCCAGGCACCCACTCTTTCCCTGTGGCCTTCGTCTTGGCCTCTCCGGGCACCCGCCCCAGCCTGGTGCACCTGAGGAAGCCTGTGGCATTGTAGAAGATCTCAGCCTCGGAGGCATTCTGCTGGATGAGGGGTGGCCCTCCGGCCCCCGAGAGGGGGCTCAGCACCAGGTCTGTGAGTTGTTCCAGTGTGTCTCGGGCCAAGCGGTCCTTCAGGTGGTCACTGGAGGACAGGTTCCACAGGATCCCTGGGGTAGGTGGATCCAAGGCCTTGGTCAGGGACAGCCCAGCAATCCCTCTGGCTCTTCTGGGGATGGTGGGAGGAAGCCTCTAACCTCTCCCAGGGCTCCACCTGGCATTTTGAACCTCACCCAAAAGCTCTGCTGGGGACAGCTGAAGTGTGGCCTGCAGGGTGAAGGGGCTGCAGTGGACCCTGGGGACACGGCCCTGGCCACTGGAGACCTACCACAAGGGTAGTCACGGGGACCAAAGAAAGAGGTGGCACAGGGAGGGCAAGCACAAAGACAGAGAACAGAAAAAGGGGCCACAAGGCAGAGCCAGGTGGTGGCAGTGCTGGCAGGGGCCCCGGGGGGGACCGCTACCTGTGACGTTCTTGCGTAGTTCATCGTCCTGCTCACGCAGTGTCCGCAGCAGCTCGAAGATGCCATTCTCCTCCACCAGGGCCAGCTTGTTGTCTGCATTGTCGTAGATGAGGTTGCGCATGGCACCCGTAGCGTGGCGCTGCACCTCCTGGTTGGCATGGTTGAAGAGCTTCACCAGCCGAGGCACAGCCTGAAGACTGCGGGCCTGCAGGCACAGGCACGGGGTGTCAGCACGTGTGTGCATATGGTACGGGTGTGCGCAGGTGTGCGCAGGTGTGCGCAGGTGTATAGAGTGCAGATACAGGCAGGCGTGTGCAGGTGTATAGAGTGCAGATGCAGGCAGGCGTGTGCAGGTGTGTGCAGGTGTGTGCAGGTGTGTGCAGGTGTATAGAGTGCAGATGCAGGCAGGCGTGTGCAGGTGTATAGAGTGCAGATGCAGGCAGGCGTGTGCAGGTGTGTGCAGGTGTGTGCAGGTGTGTGCAGGTGTATAGAGTGCAGATACAGGCAGGCGTGTGCAGGTGTATAGAGTGCAGATGCAGGCAGGTGTGTGCAGGTGTGCGCAGGTGTGTGCAGGTGTATAGAGTGCAGATGCAGGCAGGTGTGCGCAGGTGTGCGCAGGCATGTGCAGGTGTACGCAGGCATGTGCGGATCACTCCCTCCTGCTCCTCTGCTGAGGAGACTCTAGCAAAATGAAGTCTGCCCAGTCAGCTGGGGGATCGGGGAGAGGTGGTCAGGGACCAGAGGTCAGTGAGAGGTGGGGGGTCCACAGGGGTGTTCACAGGGTGGTCACCTGCTTCTTGGCCACTGCATCGCTGTAGCATTTGTGCTGGATGTAGGCTGCTCCCAGCACCTGCAGGTTAGGGTCTGAGGCCATGAGGTACTTAACTGCTGATGGCAAGTCAATGTCATCAAAGCTGCAGAGACAGGGGTCAGGGGTCAGGCTGACCCTCGGGACAGGTTGGGGCCATGGCAGCAGCCCCCTCCCCATACCAGGCCAAGCTCACCCGCTGCTGAGTCTCTGCAGAGTGCGTTGACCGCTGTAGCTGTCCAGCCCACGCACATCTGGCAGGTGGCCAGCATCACCTAGGCTGAGGCTGAGGCTACGCACGGAGGGCGCTCGGGCCACGGGCTCTAGGATACCCCCTGGCATGGCCCCAGCCCCCATGCGGCTGCGGTGGCTGCTCTGGAATCGCTGCAGGGTCCGCATGGCGGGGGCACGGATAGTCCGGCTGGGTGGCCCCTCAACAGCCTCGGGCCAGTCCAGGCCCCCGGCCCGGCTGGAACTGGAGCTGGCCTGGCGCTCGTAGGCAAAGGCCCTGTAGGCAGAGGCGGCTGCGGGCTCCAGCTGCTCTGACACCACACTGCAGTGGTCGTCCAGGCCCCCCGGCCCCAGCCTCAGCGAGCGTAAGGACAAGGTGTCATAGTCCACCCGGTTACCCCCACCACCACGCTCGTGGTAGGACACGGGCCGGATAGGCATGGGTGGGGTGGGCTGGGGTCCTCCGTACCCCACAGCCCCAAAGGCGCTGCCCCCGTTGTGGGCAGAGCTCAGCCTCCGACTACAGCTCAGATCCACGGCAGAGCGGGAGGACCAGGCGGCCGGGCTATAGGTGGGCTTGGCGATGGGCCGGAAGGTCTGTGGGCAGGATGGGAAGGGCAGTGAGTGGGGGCCAGGGCTCTCCCTGACCCTGGAGACCACAGCCTTCCCCAGAGCTTCCCCTATGTGACCACAGAGCCCAGACTCTCCAGGCTGGATTGGGTGTCACTCACCGAGGTGCTGTCCCCACTCAGGCCTTGAGAACGGGAGCTGAAGCCTCCCTGCAGGGTGTGGTACTGGCCCCGGGATGTGCCTGTGCAGAAGGACAGTGGCAGCTTGGCCAGGCTTGATGGCAAAGCACTGGCCTCCTGCCTCCTCTCCTGGACCCTGGGATCCAATGGGGGGCAGTGTTGGGGAGTGGGTGCCTTGGCCCTGGTCCCTGCCATTGTCTCCTCTGACATCAGCCCTGGTGGTCCCTCTCCCACAGCCCCCTCTCCTCCAGCTGTGATGGAGGACAGACATGCTCACCCCGATGGCCTCCTAGACCTTGGGGAGTGAGCCAGAGACTCCTGCATCAGCTCTCCAATCTGCCAGGGCACAGTGCCTGGCCCCCTCCTCCAGGAAGTCACACTGACCACCCATGAGCCTGTCCTGTGCTGCGGTCACACAAGAGTGAGGCTTTGCTCTCTGCCAGTCTCCTTGGGCCAGTCTGTCCTCAGGGGCAGTCCCCCGTCCCACCTAGCAGAGCCACACCCACCCCATCCAGCCACACACAAACTGAGGGCACTGGCGCCAGCCCGACTCTATGGTGAGTGGACAGACTGGTGGGTGGGTGGAGTACAGAAAGTGGAGAGATGGGAGACAGATGGATGTGAGGTGAGGATGGGTGGCTGGATGGACAGACAGACTGGAGGGTGATGGGATAGCTAAGCTGGGAAGATAGAGAGCTGGAAAGATGGTGGTAGATGCAGGGTGGACAGACAGGAGGGTGGAGTGTGACTGGTCAGATAGGTGAATGGGCAGATGATGGGAACATAAGAGGCTGGAAAACACCCAGGTCAAACCAAAGCAGAACAGTGGGACAGACTGGGGTGGGGTGGGTGCCTGGGTGATGCTAGGGGGTCTTTGGATAGGGAGGGGATGCCTGGGGGGGGTCGGCCTCTGCCAGGGTCCCTGCTAGGGCCACCCCCGTGGGGGAGAAGAGTCTCATCTCCGCAGAGGACTCAGGGTGGGGTGAGAGGAAGGGGCCTTGTTCCCTCTCGACTCTGTCTCAGACGCGCCCTGGTTAATGAGGCTTCTAGGCAGGGGCTATTAACCCTTTGACGCTAATGAGGCTCAGCCTGGGGGGCACACCCCCAGCCTGGGGACCTTACCCCCACCCCAAATTATAATCTTCCCGCCCCTAATTGCCAGGGGAGCCAGGGTGGTAATTAACTCCTCCCTACTCCATCTTCCACCCTATGACCCCTGGGCGCCATCTAGGCCACCAGTGAGGATGAGGCTGGGAGAAGAGGGGGGAGGACCCAGATCCATGCTGCCCTGGTGGCCCCTGTGCTGGCTGACCTTCCTGTGAACCACTGTGCACCGGGGTCCCTGCCCCTGACATCCTGGGAGGTTCATCCTACTGTCTAACCTTGGTCCCAGTTGCTGTGGTATGGTGAGGGAGGAAATGGTATTAACATTCATACACACTCACATTCACACGGGATACACACACATGTGTACACACATTCACACAGGATGCACATGTGTGTGTACACACACTCACATGGGATGTACACACATGTGCACACACTCACATTTGTATGGGATGTACACACATGTGTGTGCACACATTCACATAGGGTGCACACACATGTGTACACACACATGCACACACTGGTGGAGCCAGGATTCCTGCACCCCCACCCTCTGTTCTCACGGAGAGTATCTGGGTCACTCCAGTGGGGCCTCCCTTGCAATTCCGCAGGGGACCCTGGTCAGACTAGCAGGCAGGTGGCTCTCATCCAGGATTTCCAGACCTGCCCTCACGTTTCTGTCTGCTCGTTCCCATGGGGCATGGGGGTGGAGAGGGGCGCTGGAGACTGTGTCTCCCTGGGACTGCCGTGTGCCTGTGTGTCTCTGGGACCGTGTGTGAGCCTGTCATGTGGACAGGACGTGTGTACGTCCCAGGTTTGCCCCCAGAGATGGGCCTGGCTGTCCTGCCATGTGCTGATCTTCCTGTGGTCCCCAACAGGGGGCTCAGGGCTGAGGGGGCAGGCTCCACCAGGCTCCACCAGGAGGACCCAGGGGTCCCTGTGGGGTGGTGGGAGGCCCCACCCATGGCTTCTCCCACGCCCGCTGGGGTGGGGCAGGTGACTCAGTGCAGGCCTCAGTGAGTCAGGGAGCTGAACCCTGGAGCCAGCCTCATTGAGGCCTCTGGCCCTGGCACCACCACACCCGCCAAGGCCACCTCTGTGCCATCCCCACTGCCAGAGCCCACCCTGCTGGCATCTGCCTACCTCGGGCTGCCCTGGTGACGCCGTCGGGCTCAGCCGTCCCGTTGTGCCTCGGCTGCTGGCCCAGCTGCTGGAGGCGGGCGCGGACCTGCTCCTGAACCCGGGCAGCTCGCAGGCGCTCGGCCTCCGGCCCCTCTGTGCCCCGGCGGTCCAGCTGCAGGTCTGAGGGCAGCGCCAGGGAGCACACGCCGGCCTCGGGCTGCAGGGCGGACAGCAGGAAGTTACTGTCCTGCATGGCGGCAGGCACGCGAGGCTGGGTCTGCCGGGCCTGGGCCGCTGCGGCCTCCTCCGGCCTGAACTGTCTTTCCGTCTCGTCCTGAACCGCCCGGTCCCTGAAGTCCCCTCCCCGCTGGCCTCACCCAGAGCCGCCTGGAGACAGACGCCTGCCCAGCCCAGAGTTCGGCTGGGGGCGGGGACACCTGGGCCAGGTGGGAGGGAGGGGCCGCTGCCTGCTTAAGGTGGCATTTGGGCGGAAGAACAGGCCCTGCATGGCTCAGTTCCTGGCCTGGCCTCCCCCCTCCTTCAGCACATCCCAGGACGGGACTGCATGGGCCTGGGCCCAAGTTTCTTCCCTCTGTAAAGGCCTCACCAGGCCCTCCGGCGTGGAGGTGGGCTAACCAGGCCCTGTTGTCCAGTGGTTAGACACTTCCAGGAGTCTACAGGGGAAGGGTTCTCCCTCTCTGGAGGGGGGGAAGGCTCTAGGCAGCTCCAGGGGCCCAACCTGGGGGCCGAGGTGGGCCTAGGCAGGGGTTGGCGTTAAGAGTCGCTCTTAGGTGTCAAGGGTCAGTGCTAAGGGACAGGGCTGAGGAGAAAGGGCTTAAGGTGGAGCTTTAGGGCGGAAGGGGACCTATGGAGCCCTTGTAGCCCTTGGTCCTGCAAGACTGCAGAAGCTCACTCCCGGGGGATGACCCTCCGGACCTCGGTCCCTAGATGCTGGAAGTCACTTCCAGCCCCCCCCTCCCACACACACATAGAGACCTCGAGGGCTGGCTGGGGCCCTCTCTGGCACCCTCCCAGGCTCCTGCCCCCCAGGCCTTGGGGGTGGGAAGCCATTTCCAACTCATGAGTCAGGGCTCTGCAGGGCAGTGATGGGATGGGGCAGGCGGGGCTGCCCCAGGGGGTTGACTCAGAGGGGCCCTCCTCCCAGCTGGTGGGCAGGAACTGGGTGTGCAGAATCTAGGAGTCCCACAGGGCTGGGACTCAGAGGTGTTGGAGTTGGGGGGGCGCAGGCCCAGCAGGTCTTCCTAAGCCCCTCACCCGACTGGACCAGCATGTCCAAGGCCTTCCGCGTAGGCCTGGCTTGGATTCAGGAGAGGCCCGTGGTACATACATTGAGTGGGGATAGGGGCGGGGGCCTCACGTACCTCCTGGGTTCTCCTGGCAAAGTCCCAGTGGACCCCTCTAACAGCCTCTCTCCCTAGAGCCTGCCTCCGACCCTAGGCCTCTCTCCAATGGTTAAACCCCCACCCCCATTCCCACCCCCAAGACATTTGCCTTAATCGGCAATCATTCCTGGCAGGGACTCAGAGTCCCAGATGGGAATGGTGGTGGGGCAGTGGCCTGGGGGGGAGAGGAGGGAGGTCAGTGCGGGAGGAGGAGGGGGTGTTTATCAGAGGGCAGTGTGGGGGAGTTTAGAGAGTCCCTGGAAAGGCCAAGGTGAAGGCTGGGGTGGGGCCTCTGGGCTGTTAGAGGTGATGCATGATGGGAGACCTACCCTGTTGGTGGTCCGGGCGACCCCAGACCCGTGGCTCATCCAAGAGGTTGCTGCTGCTGGCTGAGGGGTCCTGGGCTCCATCCCAGGCCCAGAGTTCGTCCAGGGAGGCCTCTCACTGCAACAGAAGTGTGGGGGCACCAGAGGGCGGGGTGGGAACGCCCGCGCAACCAGCTCATCAGACCGGTTGCTTTCCTGGGAGACGTGTTTTGTGTGGAAAAATCCTGGGAGACAAGTTTGTGCGGCGCTGAGTGCACCTGGAGGCACAGGCCTGGACAGGGCCAGGCCCGCCCTCCACTGGGGGTCCACTGGGGTCTACCTGGGCCCTTGTAGGCCAGGCCCGGCACATGGCTGGGGCAGGCTACAGGCGGGGATTTGAGAGGCTTGTGGGGAGGCCCTGGTTGGAGGGGGCTTTGGTGGGGCCACAGCCATGGAGGGAGAGGGGGCATCGGATGGGGGTGGCCGTTTTCAACAGCCTGCAGGGTCCCCAGGGCCAGTTCTGTGGAGTTTCCCCTCTCCTCTTGGCAGGGTGCCCAGAGGGCTTCGGGTGCCCAGAGCTGTAATGAACATCCCTGAGGACCTGTGGACCCCGCCCCACAGTGGACCTCCTGCCTCTGTGACTCAGTGTCTCTGGAAAGCCTGGGGTCCCTGGCTCCCCTGGGACCTTCTCTAATTGCTGCTGGGCCAGTGGGATTGGCCGTGGCCTGGACCGGTCCCCACTGCTCTCAACCCCAGGCTATAGCCCATCCGACCCCTGGGCCAGCTCTGTTTGGTTTTCTTCCCCCTAGGTCCAGTGTGTGGGGAATGGGCACATGGGAGGATTCACGGTGGGCTTCCTGGAGGAGGCGAGTCTGTAGCAAAGAAGGAGGATTCACCCTCCAGGTGCCTTTGGGCGAGAACCTGGACCCTGAGGGCCTCAAGGGTGAGTGAGCGGCTCACTGGGGAGGCTGGGGGCTGGGGTGGGAGAGTCTGAATTCTGCCCAGGGGAGGCCTGAGGGGGGCAGGATAGCATTTACACCCCTTCATCTGACAGAGCAGAATGGGTGGGCTGGGGCGTCTATTGGAGGAGGGGAGCCTCGGCAGCTGTCACAAATGTCTCTGAAAGAGGAGTTGGGGGGAAGAACAGGGGGTTGGGGGTGAGAGGCCTCAGGATCTAGAGCCAGAATAGGTGGTGGTGGAAGGAGGACCCCTCTGGAACGGGCTTTGGTGACTTGAAGCTGGGGGAGGGACACAGAGGGCAACTCCTCCCCCTCCCTGCAATGGGGAGCCTGGAGGGGGTTATTAGGAGCCGAAGATGGGGAGAAAAACTCGAAGATATTAACAGCAAAATAACATTCGAAACAAAATTTTGGAGTGCGCAGGCGCAGAGAAGTAGAGCCTGGCTGGGGGTGGGCACACAGCCTGCAGGAGTGGGGCTGGGTCAGCCTAGCCCCTGCTCGAGTTGCTAGGACCAGGTGTGGGGCGCAGCTCCCCTGAAAGGCCCCCAGAGGCTCAGTACTTGCTGCCTCTGGGCTCCAGCTCCAGCCCAGATGCTTTGTGCCGTGCCCACGCTCACAAATCTTCCAACGTCCCGCAGTCTGGGCTCCCTCCAAGGCCAGCCCAGATCCCGCCTCCTCCAGGAGAACTACCTGGATTTTCTCCCTGGGCCCCTCCCCTAATCCTCGGTGACCCTGGGTGAAACACAAGGGACCTGGCATCCTCTGTGCCCCCACCTCCTGCCTTGTGCCTTTAGTGTGGAAGGTACCTGAGGGATACCGGTCCCTGTTGGACCAGAGATTGGGGTGGCACCTTTCATCACACTCCCACCCCTCACCCATCCACGTGTCCCTGGTTCTGAGCTCCTCCCATGCACCAGCACTTCTCGGGAAAGGTGTATGGGCCCAGACAGACGCTCTCACAGGAGCCCTCCTGCTGGGGTCTGTTGGGGTCAGGTGGGGCACAGACAAAAAACAAACACAGTGGCCCACAAGCAGTGGTGCCTGAGACCCTTTAACTGCTTTCTAGGCAGAGGGAGGAGCCTTGCAAGGGCTCCAAAAAGGAACCAGGTTTGCACTTGGAGGACCCAAAATGGAATAGGGTGGCTGGAGCCAAGGCCAGACAGACGGTAGGAGGAGCAATGGGAATCCTTCGGTGCTTTTCAGCAGGGGAGTGGCTATCAGATTTGTTTCAAAAGAGCATCTTTCTCTGTAGGGAGAGTGAATTAAAGGAAGCAGAGAGACCGGTGGGGAGGTGGTGGCTGGACCCAGTGGGGGCAGTGAGCTTGGAGACAAACAGCTGCCTCCCCTTCTCCGGAGTGAGTTCCCCATCCCTGGAGGAGTGAAAGATGAGGCCACCTTGGTCAGAGTTCAGGATTCACAGGCACTGTTTATCAGGGGTTGCCCATGTACCAGGCAGGGTGCTAAAAAATTTGTCACATCTGTCCTTAATCCTTATAGGCACCCCAAGAGGGCAAAGTGTGATCCCTCCTTTTCACAGATGGAGAAGCCGAGGCTCCTTGAGGCTAAATAAGTTCCTAGAAGTTATAATACAAGCCGGGGGGTGTAGAGAAATTTCTTACCCTGAGCAACAGCAGGACAGGAGTGGTCTTGGGGGCCAGCGCTGGCTGGTGGGATGGGGGCCTTGGCAGAGTCCCTGGGGTCCCCCAGCTAGGTCGGGGCCACCTCCTCCATGGGGGCTGATGGATTTGCTCACCATCTCCTGGTGGTTTAACTTTAGTCTCATTTTAAACTGGCTCCTGCTCCCGTGGACCCTTTCCCAGCACCCTGGCTCATCGGAGCCCCTTGCTTGTGGGCATAGTGGTCAGCTCCTGGGCGCCAGGGCTTGGAGACTCTCAGTTGCCTTTGGCTTGAAGGACATCAGGGTATAACTTTGGGCTGGTACTTTCTCTCCCTCAGGACTTGGCAGATGTTTTGCTGACTCCTTACGGTGGGGGATTAGAGCCGGCCTGACCCAGGTGGGGGCGGCCTACATAATCCACACTGCCCGCCACCCACAGGGTTATCTCTGGAGCTCAGTGACTTCATGTGCACGTGTTTGGGGCAATTTTTTGGCATCAGTGTTTGAAACTGTACATTCTGGCCTGTATTTATTTTGGAAAAGTTTTCTTCTGCTGTATCACTAACCTCTGTTTTTCTCTCATTCTTTCTCTCATCTTCTAGCTTCTCCGAGCTCCATCGCCTACTGTCTTCTAGCTTCTCTGGGCTCCGTCGCCTACTGTCTTCTCAAGGTTCACTTTTAGCTCTTCTCTTCCATTTAGTTTTGTGTGCTCGTCTCAGACCTGTCTTTTGTTCCCAGCTGGGTTTTCAACTATGGTAGCTCTATTTTTAATTTTTTGAGGACCCTCCATACTGTTTTCCACAGGGGCTGCATCAGCTTACCTTCCCACCAGCAGTGCACATTCCCCACATCCTCGCCAGCACTGGCTGTTTCTTGTCTTTCTGATGATACCCATTCCGACAGGTGTGAGGTAATATCTCATTGTGTGTTTGTTTTTAATTCTCACCTGAGAACATATTTTTATTGATTTTAGAGACAGAGGAAGGGAGAGAGAGAAACATTGATCAGTTGCTTCCAGTACTTGCCCCAACTGGGAATCTAACCCAAAACCCAGGCATGTGCCCTGACTGGGATTCAAACCTGCAACCTTTTGGCTCCAACCAACTGGGCCACCTGGCCACGGCCTCTCATTGTGGTTTTATTTATTATTTATTTATTTATTTATTTATTTATTTATTTATTTATTTATTTATATCTTTATTGATTTCAGAGAGCGGGAGAGAGAGAGATCGAAACATCAATGATGAGAGAGTCATTGATTAGCTGCCTCCTGCACGCCCCCAACTGGGGATCAAGCCTGCAACCGGGGCATGTGCCCTGACTGGGAATTGAACCCGGATCGCCTGGATCCTAGGTCGACGCTCAGCTGCTGAGCCATGCCCGGCTGGGCTCTCATTGTGGTTTTAATGTTCATTTCCTTGATGTTTAGTGACATTGAGCATCTTTTCACTGAGACTTTTCTTGGGAGAAATGTGTATTCAGGGCCTCCACGCATTTTTACATCAGATTTTTTATGTGTGTGTTAGGTTGTAGGAGTTTCTTATAAATTTTGGATATTAACTCTTTACAGGGTGTATCATTGGCAAATGTCTTCTCCCATTCAGTAGATTGTCATTCTGTTTTGTTGATGGTTTCCTTTGCTGTGCAAAGTTTTTTAGTTTGATGTAGTCCCGTTTATTTAGTTTGTTTCCCTTGCCCCAGGAGACATATCCAAAAAAGAAATTTTGCTAAGACTGACGTTGAAGCATTTACTGCCTGTTTTATTCTAGGAATTTTATGGTCTCAGGTCTTACCTATAAGTCTTTAATCCATTTTCAGGTTACTCTTGGACAAGGTGTAAGAAAGTGACTGTTTCCTTTTTTTCCCTTCTTAACCCTCACCCAAGGATATGTTCTTGTTGATTTCAGAGAGAGAGGAAGGGAGAGGGAGAGAGAGAAACATCGATGTGAGAGAGAAAAGGACCGTAGGAGCCCCGAACCCGCAACCTGGGCCTGTGCCCTGACGAGGCATTGAACCAGCCACCTTTATGGTACACAGGGTGATGTTCCAACGAATGGAGCCACGTTGGCCTGGGCTAGTTTCCTTGTGTTTTTTTGCATGTTTCTGTCCCGTTTCCCCAACACCGTTTATTGAATTTGCTCCCCCCCACCCACTCCTGTAGTGTGTACTCTGGAGTCCAGAGCTAGTTCTTCTCTTGTTATGCAACATCTGTAAGTGGGGACGATTCTGTCCGAATTAGGCACTTAGGGAGGAGTGAGCAGTACCCGCTGGGGCATCTGGTGTCCTCTGAATAGGTAGGTGGCAGGTTAGCTGTGTGCTCCTCCCTGTGGGCACTTGTTCACTGTGGGCCAGCAGGACTTGTGGTGAAGCCCACACCTCGCAGGTGACTTAGTGTCTATGAATGTCTGGCTGCTCTAGTCGGCAGCCCCAGCACGGATGCCTCTTTCCCATTCCGCCCAGGAGGCCATTTCTAGAATCTTCTCGGGGCCAGACTGGAGTGTCCATCTAGTTTCTTTTATCAAAACCCTTCCTGCTTCTCTGAGTCTGTGGGCTGTGAACCTGAGTGAGGTATGACCTAAGGCTATAATTTGGGTAAATCTCAAGAGGATTGCTTGGGCTGCTGGGCAGACGCGCTGTCTTCCCACTGAACATGGATGAGCAGGTGCACAGAGCAACAGCTTCGACGAAGTCCTGGCACCGGGGACTCACCTCACCTGGCAAGAGGGACTTTGCAGATGTAAGTAGGGGATGTTGGTTGAGATGGGGAGATCATCCTGAGTTATCTGAGGGACCCAACGTGATCACAGGGGTCCTTATATGAGGGAGGCAAGAGGGAGAGAGTCAGAGATGTGAGAATGGAAGCAGACGTGAGAGAGAGGCAGGGACAAGGGATATGAAAAGTGGTGAGACACTGGCTTTGAAAACACAGGAAGAGCCCATGAGCCGAGAAATCCAGGTGGGCTCTAGAAAGGAAGTAGATTCCACCCTAAAGGCTCCAGGAGTGTAGCCCAGTAGGAACAGCAATTTTAGGACTTCTGACCTTCAGAACTGTAAGATCACAAATTCCAGCACGGCCCTGGCTCAGTGGCCACAGACTGAAGGGTCCTGGGCTTCAATTCCGGCCCAGGGCATGTACCTTGGTTCAGGCTCCGCCCCTTTCCCAGGTCGGGGCACATGCAAGAGGCAACCAGTTAATGTGTCTCTCTCACATTCACATCTCTCTCTCTCTCTCTTTCACTTCTACTCTCTCTGAAAAGCAATGGAAAAAATGTCCTCAGGTGAGGCTTAAATTTAAAAAAATTTTATTGTAGCATGTTTGTGGAACTTTGTTACTGCAGCTACAAATACCTCATACAGGCAGGCACTCGGCACCAGGTGGAGCACCAGCCTTCCTCCCGTGACCGGAATCTGGCCTGAAACTGGAGTTGGCTCCCCAGGAAGAGCTGGTCCTCAACAGCATCGTCCAGCCTCTGGTCAATACTCTCTGGTGCCCTCCTGACCTTGAATTTCCAGCTACATGAGCAAAAGTCAAACCTGATACCAGCCCCCAAAACTTGGTCATAGTCCCTGCCCAGGGTGCCCTTTCACCTCCGAGAAGAATGGGCTAGGATTGATACCCAAGTTATTTTCACATGAAGGGGACTTGAATGTGTGGCCGAATGCTTTGCTCTCAGGTGGGAACGTCACATGACCACAGGCACAGAGTGTTGAGGATGTCCAAGGCCCCTTCTCCCCAGGGCCCAACAGAGAAACACAAAGGGAAAGGGTGGGAAGCAGACAGTGGTCTTGGGGGTGGAAGGTGGGGTCAGCATGGCCGCCACAGCTTCAAGTCAGGAAGGTCATCAGGAGCAGGGACAGTGCCCAGAGCGACCCAAGGGTGCAGGACATTCCGGCCATTGCCAAGGCCCATCTCTGTCCTCCCAAGAGAGTCAGGCAGAGGACCAGTCAGAACTAAAAAAAATATTTCATTTCATTCTGAATAAAAAACGGAACAGACAGAACTCTTGGAAATCCTGAAAACAATGTCATCGCTACAGCAAAATTTCACAGAAATCATTGCACAGAGTGTGGGGACGAGCCGGGCCTGACCCGAGCTGGGCGGCCTCTGGAGGGAGGGTGGGGGCCAGAGTGGGCAGGCACTGGTTGGGGCTGTGCCCTGTGGTGAGCCCCTGGGTCTCCAGGAACCAGGCTCAGGACTGCAGCAGGGGCTGTCTCCGGGCATCAGGGTCCCTCCCCCTTCCGGCCTCGGCTATGTGCGGCCCACATGCCCCGCCTGGAGTGGTAGTGGTGGTAGAAGTGCCTCAGCCGGAGCCGCTCCACCTCCAGCCCCGCCTGCAGGACCCTGGGTGGAGACGGGTGTCAGGGCTGGGGGGCTGGGGGTGGTAAGGGCTTTCCTGAGCCTGTAGGACCCTGGACGTGGGTGGGATGGAAGTGGGCAGGTTCCCCAGTCCAGGAGCTAGGGCTGTCAGGGCTCCAACTCCTGCAGGGCCCCAGTGGAGGACAGGGACTCAGGGCCATCACAGAGCCTATAGAATCTGGGGGCAGAGCTGGCTCAAGGGCTGTCCCTGGCCTGAAGGACCCTGGGGTGGGTGGGGAGTGGTTTCAGGGAATGGGGTGAGCCCAAGTGTCTCTCTAGGCCAGGGATGGGGAACATCTGGCCCACGGCCATATATGGCCCTTGAAATCATTTGGTCTGGCCCTGCCAAGGCAACCATAGGTGGGAACTCGAAATTCAATAAATCTAGGAACTTTTTTCATAGCTAATTTTTAAATTGATAATTTTGTATGGCCCTTGGCAGGAAAAAGGTTCCTGACCCTGCTCTAGGCCCACAGGTCCCAGGTGATGGAGGAGCAAGGTACAAAAGTCTGTCTCCATGATGGGGGGGAGGCATCACCTGTCCAGGAGCTCCCAGTCCTCGCCACCCCACTGGTCCCGGAACTCCTCAGTGTTCATGCCTCCGATGCGGTCGAAGTCCGACTTGTAGATCCCAAAGAGGCCGAAGCCGTTCACCTCCCAGTACCCTGGGTGGAAGGGTGTCCAGGTGCTGAGAAGCTTCCCCTGGACCTCAGGAGGGATCCTGGGGTGGGCCCCATCATCAGGGGGCTCCCAGGGTCACCCTTCCGAGTTGGTCATAACCTAGGCACCCTGCACCTGACTGGAGTGCTGCACCTAGGGCTGTGCATGACCCTGGGGGTACTAGGGGGGGGGCATCCTAGACACTACAGGGCATTATAGGGGCACTGAGGGGGCCCCAGGCCAGCCTTGGGGGTTGGGAGAGGCACCCAGGGCGCCTCGCTTTTACCCGGCATTGATGGGACTCTGGGCATTACCATGTGGGTCCCCCGGCGAGCTGCCGCAGCCCAGGCGCATGACCACAGGCGCAAAGGCCAGCTTGCCTTCCACGCAGTGCTTGCGGATGCCGTCCAGGATGTTCGGGGGGAAGTGGATGTGCAGGTCGCAGAGGAAGACGATGCTGCTGGCGTCCTGGAGGTCGCAGGGAGGTCGGCGAGCTGCCCTCCCCTCGGAAAGGCGGGCTCCTGCCTTACCACCCCACCCGCCCACGCACCTCCACCGCGTCCACTCCCGCTTGCAACCCTGCGGAGCGCTCGAAGTTTCCGGTTCGCCTCAGGTACTGGTACCTGGGTGGGGGTGGGGGAACAGGTAACGATTCCTGGGGGCAGGAAAATCTACCTCCGGGCGAAGGGAGCTACGCGGTCCCGGTGAGGGGCGGCGGCGCGCCATTACCGCGGCAGCTGCGCGGCGCGCAGAGCCCGCTCCACGTCCATGTCCTCGCTCTCGAAGTCCACCAGGACGACGCTGAAGTGCGAGTCCCCGGTGCGCGCGCGCAGCGCGGCCATGTCCGCCAGGAACTGGGCCACCCAGCGGGCCTGGTTCTTCACTGGGGGAAGATGGGGCCTCTGCGCCCGGCTGGACCGCACCGCGCAGGGCGCGCCGTCGGACCAGGGGCGCTGCCTGCCCTTCCCGCGGGGCACCGAGAGCTTCCCCTCCCGAGCCAGGCGCCACCCCGCAGCGCCCCCGCGCCGGCACGCACCTGGCACGATGAAATGAACCATCACGTCCTGGCGCCAGGCCAGGCGCAGCGGCCGGCAGAGCTCGGGGCGGCCGTCGGGGCGCGCGGAGGCGGCGGCGGAGGCGGCGGGCGCGGGCTCCGGGCTCTCGGCCGCGTCCTCGGCGCGGGCTCCGGGCAGCCGCAGGAACACGTACTCGGACAGGCGCAGGCGGCCGCCCCCGCGCTCCTGCAGCTCCAGCTCCAGCAGGAAGCGGCTCCCGCGGGCCGAGTCCCGGCGCTTCTCCACGTTCACGATCCGCAGGAGCGCGTAGCGCCTGGGAGGTGAGGCCGGGTCAGCGCCCCAGGGCTCCTCCCTGCGCCGGGAAGCCCTGCCTGTCGCCCCATCGCACCTCGCGCCCCGGGGGAGTTCCCAGAAGGGAGACCGGCACTTTGCCCCCTCCCAGGGCGCACACGGGGAGGCGGCCCCCCCGCCAGGCGGGCCGCTCTTCCTCTCGGGCCTTTTCCCACAGCCGTCTTTCTGACACGCTCAGAGCCCTCAGCTGCACCCACTACCACAGGACGAGATTCCAGGGTCTTAGGGAGGCATTCTAGGACCCCAGGCAGTCTCCTGCGCGAGGCCTTCAGTATCACTAGGCCAGCAGACTTTTTCTTCCCACCGGGTCTTGGTCCTGGGGTGTCCCTCTGGCGAGCTTGCCCCCACCCTCCCCAGCTCCTTCTAGGCCCCGGTAGCTCCTCTGAGAAGCCTCTTTTCCCTGCCCTGGCACCAGCCCAGGGGGCTGTCCTGCTCCCTGAGGGAAAAAGCCCCTGGGCCTGCCCCAAGCGGCCCTCTGGCCCCTTCCCCTCACTCCTCCTTGCTGAGCACCTTACTTTCCCTCCACTCTGCCCTCAAGCAGAGGCTTCTCCTGTCCTGGGAAAACAGGTCCTTAACCTTGACTACCCGTCTTCTTTCCACCAAGGTTCTGCCCTTTGCAGGCAGTGCCCCCACACTGGGAGCTTGTGTGACTTCCCGGGGTCCAGGCTCCCCCTTCAACCCCTGCCATCCCCACCACTTTCTCTGCAAAAGCCAGGGACTTTCTGCCCCAAATACTTTGGGTTTTGGGGCCACAGCCATGACCACTCTACCAAGCAGACCCCTGCGTGCTCATGGGACAGGCTGGTCCTCAGGCACCTAGAATCAAAACTCTCTCACTTCCAGAGTCCAGGCCATCCCGTCACTGCCATGGTCATGTCATGGTCACATCAAGCCCGCCAGTCCTAGTCCTTCCCCATGGCCTCCCCTCTTGTCCACTCCCCTCCAAGGCAGCAACATGCCCATCTTCAGCCCACACAGGTGAAACCCCTGCCTTGCTCAAAACCTTGTATCACAGGCAAGAAAAACAAGTCCTGAGTATGGCTTTCAGGGCCCAAGACCAGGTTCTGCCCTCTTTCAATGCTAACTCCCCAGTGCCTCCACTGAGGCCAAACTGGAGCCCCTGGGGCCTGGGTGAGACCAGGGGGCAAAGAGGCAGGAGCCCCTCGCCCTTCCCTGGAGTCGGGTGGAGGCCCTTCTTGGAAGGCCCAGCAGACCTGTGCCAGGAGAGGGCTCTAGGGGCTCTTAGCTCAACCTTCAAATGTGTCTATCTGGAGGAGGGGCCTGGGTGGCTCAGAGGCAGCTTTGGATCCACATCCAAGGTGGCAGGTTTGGAGGTACAGGACAGGGGTGCCAGCTGGGCAGGGGGTGAGGCTCCTAACGTTGGGCAGGGGCCCTGGGCAATCAGGGGGCCCAGAAAGGAGAGAAGACCCTTTCCTAGGGGGTGTGTATGCCACCTGCGGAGAAGGTCTGAGGGTCCTGAGGACGCAGGGTCTGCACCTCCGCGCCCCACCCCACCCCACCCCATACCCGCTGTGGTGCACGTTGAGCCGCTCCATGTACTGAGCCACCACGTCCACGGCCTCGGCCTCAGGCAGCTGCAGGTTCCCGGACACATTGCAGCGCAGGTCGTTCCAGTCGGAGCGCAGCAGCTCGAAGTCCACGGCGCCCACGCTGAAGGTGCGCTGCCAGTTGATGGCCTCCTCGCGCCAGCGGCCGGGCGCGGGGCCCGCGGCCTCCTCGCTGTCTTCTGACGCAGCCTCGTCGTCGGGGGCCCCCTCCTCCTCTTCCTCCCCCTCCTCCCCCTCCCCAGGCAGCTGCGGCCTGGACACCTGGGACCAGCTCAGGAAGGAGGTCGCCGGTCGCGTTTCGGAGGACGCGTTCAAGTTCTCCGTGGGCGCTGCGAGTCCCAGCGGCCGTGCCTGGCCCTCCCGGCTCCCCGGGGCGGCCTGTGCCCGGGCGGGGGGCCTGAGCTCCGCAGCCTGGGAGCCCCTGGTCCTGGGGCCTCGAGACCGCGGCGGGCGCGGGGGCGCCCGCAGCTGCACCCTGGGCAGGGGTCTGGGGCGCAGGAAGACTCCGGGGAAAGGCGGCCAGGGTGGGCCGCCCGCGCTGAGCGGCGCCAGGGCCCGAGGGGGCGTCCGCAGACCCGGCCGCACCCGAGTCACGTAGACCTTCGGGGGCGGCCGCTGAGCTGCGCGCGGGGGCGGGGCGCGGCCCAAGAGCAGGGGCAGGGGGCGCGCGGCGCGGGCGGCCCAGCTCAGGGCGCGGGAGCGCCTAGGGGCCTGCTCCTGCTCGGGGCTGGGCGGCGGGGGCCGGGCGGGGCTGGCTCGGGCCTCCGTGGGGGCCGCCGGGGTGGTGGCGAGTCGGTGGCTGCTCTGCCCCGGGGCCACCTCGGTGGGCTCCAGGCTGTCCAGCAGCTCCCCGTCGTCCCCATTCTCCAGGAAGTCTGCGGACAGCGCGGAGCGCCGCTGAACCGGACACGCCCGGGGGCGCGGGGCGCTCACTGGGGCTCACCCGGGGCGTGGGCTGGGGCTGGGGCGCTCATGGGGGCTCCCCGGGGGCGCGGGCTGGGGCTCGGGCGCGGGGCGCTCCCCAGGGCTCCCCGGGGCACTCACCGTCGGGGCTGAGGAAGAGAAAGGCTCGGCGCTGCGCCGGCTCGTCTCTCCCCTCCTCCTGGTCCAGCTTCATGTACTTATAGAACCCAAACCTGAGGGGGCGGGCGTCGGGGGCGGGGCGTCAGAGCCCGTCGCAGAGGCCCCGCCCCCGTCCCGGGCGCCCCTCACTCACCTTTCCAGGTACAGCGGTGACTCGCGGTAGAAGCACTTGTTGTCCGTCTCCATGTGAGTGAGGCGCGTGTGGTCATTGGGATAAACGAAGGACAGGTACACCTGGGGCGGCGCAGAGGGCTCAGGGCAGGGCCGGAGGGGCTCAGGGCACCCTGGCCGGGAGGGCCCCAGCCTCAGGGGCTGCCTTGGCGAGTGGCACTTACAAACTGTAGTCCCTGGTATCTCGCGATAGGAAAGTCCTTGACCACATAGGTGGGGGCGTAGGCGCAGGGCTCCAGCACATTCTCCAGGCTCGCAGGCTCCACGCGAGGGGCTGTGGGAGGGTTGGTCACAGCGCGCCAGCCCAGAGCCCCCCACCCTAGGCCTTCCCCTGCCCCACGGCCCCTCTCACTCAGGAAGAAGGTGTCCCGGGGGTCCGGCCTCAGCATGTCGGCTCTGGGCTCCTCCTGTGGCAGGTGCCCCCCCACGTGGCTGGCTGGGGACTGTGGGACATGGGCCACATGGTCCATCTTCAGGGCTGATTCATCTGGGGGCAGAAGGATGTGTGGGGTTCCCAGGACACCCCCCCCCCAGTGTAGAGGCCATCCCAAAGAAACCAGCCGTCAAGAGCCCGCCCCACTCCCCAGAGAGGCACAACTCCGCACCTGTGTACAGGGAGAGGTGAGCAGAGCCTATGACCTCAAACTTCAGGCCAGGCAGGAAGGCTCGCCACTGGGGGGTGGAAAGGGCAGTCAGGGCCAAAGGGTGGGGTGGGGGCATAGCAGGGTCTTTCCTGACAGGACAGCGGGGAACTAGCAGGGCCACCCCTTCAAGGATGTAGGAAGCTCTGAGGGTGGATGGGAGAGGAGTCCTGGGAAAGGGCAGCAGGGAAACTGGGGGTGGCCCAGACGGCTGGGGCCCTGGTGGCAGGTAAGGGCACCCAAGCCTCATTTAGACCCTTCCTGACATCTGAGTGCTCCCTTACCTGCTGGTTATAGTTTCCAACCCCCCCCCCCCCCCGTGTGCAGTCACTGCTCTTGTAGAGGTCCTGCTGGCCTTCCAAGGGCCAAAGCTAGCACCCACTTCCCATTCCCCTCACTCCTGTAGCTGCTCCTCAGTCTCCTTTGCAGTCCCTCCCCCACCCCTCTTAAGCTGGGGTTCCTGGGGGCTGTACCAGGCCCTCTTCCCTTCATAGCTCATCCTGGGCCCTGTCAACTAACCCCCCAGCTTCTGCAAGGTCACCCCAAACTTGCATGTCAGCCTGGACCCTCTGCCAAGCTGAGCTTGGGTGACACCCACCACACCCACCAGACACCTGAGGCATACCGGAGGTGTGGATGAGGGCCCCCTAGTCCACCGAGGTCACCAGCCCACACTCAGCCAGGCTCAAGCCCTCTGTCCTGACACTCTTCCATTCCCACCTCCCCGACCAGGGAACAGTGCCCCATACAAGTCCCCCCAGGTTCTCTCCGCACAGTGGCCTAAAGGGTAAATCCTATCACCTCATTCTCAGGACAAGCCTGAACTGTCTAGGTCTGGATGGCTCTGGGCGGCTCCTGGTGCACCCCCACCCCAGATCTTCTCCCCACTGGATCTCCTTGTGAGTCTCATCTCTCAAGACTCTACTCAAGAGCCACTTCCTCCAGGAAGCCTCCCAGCAGTTCTGACTGCCTCATGTCAACTAGATAGAAAGCTCCTGGGGGCAGGGTCCACAGTCATCTTTCCTTTTTGGGGGAGTGGGGGTTGGAGGGGGGAGGCAGGGCAGGGGAGGTTGGGGGCACACTCACACCCACTTCCACGTGGTCTGAGCCTCGGTCATCCTGCTTGTGCAGCAGCTCAAAGTAGTACCTCCGGGAGGCCATGAGCCTGGGGACATGAGGAATCAGGGGGACGTGGCCTGCTCTGCCCCAAGAACCTCAGACGGAAAGCCCAGAGTAGATGGGGGCTCGGGCCCATTCCTTGGGGATGGCGGTGTGGCAGGGCAGCCCAGATGCAGCGTGGTGTCACCCAGGCCCTCACGCACATGTGTACACACGTGTGCACACACACTCCCAGTCACTCACCGTTTGGGCTTGGACACCTGTGAGCTGAACTTGGTGAACTCTCCAGGGGCCGTCCACTCCAAGCCAGTCTGGGGGGTGACATGGGGAGTGGAGGGGGGCTCACCCTCTCCTTGGGAGCACCAGCCCCATCCCACCCCGTTCCTAAACTGGAGGAGACAGGGGACCGAGGCCACAGGAAGCCCAGTGAAGAGATAGGTGGGTGTGGATGGAGGGCAGAGCTGGGGTCAGGGCTGCGGAGTGGCGGTACCTTGCCCACAAAGGCCACCAGCTGGGCACCTGCCGGGCTCTCATTTGGGCTCAGCCAGAACTCAGAGTTGTCATCTGAAGCCACAGAGAACTGGACGTCTCCTAGGCCACAGGACAGGGGCTCAGGAGGCTGTGGGCCCTTCAGGACACCCCTCCCCCCTCGTCCCCTCCCCCACCCCCTTCCCCCCTCACCATCTCTTGCCGGGTGGATGAAGCCAAAGATCCGGAGTCCGTAATTCTTCCACTTGGGGGATACAGCCAACTTCTTCACGGTGGTGCGAGTCTGGGGGCAGTGACCTCCAATGTCAATGTCCACTCAACCTACCCCTGCCAACCCTGGAAGGCCAGCTGCCCCCTGTGCCCCCCCCCCCCCCCCGCACTCACATGAGGGAACAGTGGGAAGTGCAGGTTCTTCCTCAGGTGGCCCACGGCGCCCCCACACCAGTCCTCGAACACGTGTAAGTTCACCTGCCCCTTATACTGTGGGGGAGGGGTCTTACTTTCCACGTGGGACCCCCCAACCCTCCCCCCAAGCCTCAGGCTGCAGAACTCACCTCCTCCCGCCACGAGGGTGCCTGATGGGTGAGGTTCAGGGGGGGCAGCCTTCCAGCCCCCCCAGAAAACAGCATGTTCGGGTCCCGACCATTGGGCTACAGGAGAGAAAGGGCCTGGAGTCAAAGCTGAGAAATGTGAGGGCAGGGAGGGGGTCTCACAACCACAGGCATCCCACTCCACACAGTCCAGGACACAGCCCCACAGACACAGCACCCATGCGACAGGCTCCTCAGGCCCCCATGTGCCTGTGTCTGGGCCGTGCTCGGTGCTGGAGCTCGCCCCAGCTGCACCTGGTCCTCCATGCACGTGGCCCACACGAGTGGCCCCAGGGTCCCCCGAGTGCGGAACACAGGTGCTCTCTCCCCTCTCACCGCCTGCTCCTCCTCACGGCTCTCGCTGGAGTCCTCTGCCCTCTGCGTGGACAGTGCAGCCCGGACGCCCCGGCCGTCTGTCACACTGGTCAGCTTCTCACCATCTGTGAGTGACACATGGGGTGTGACCGGGGCCCAGGCTTTCTCCAAGGCCAGAGCCCCTGCTGCTGGGGTCAAGCACCTCCATCCCACACGGCTGCCCCAGGGCAGGAAGGCCAGTGTCTCCTGCCTTATGCTCCCTTGTGCTACCAGCAGCCTGCCCACCCTCATCAGGGACCAGGGCTTGTTCTTTCTCCCATATCTGGCTGCGGGGGGCGCGGGGGGGGGGGGCACCGGAGCCTTCTACCTGGCTTTTCCCAGGCCCCTGGCTGGTGTGAGGGAGCAGAGTTATATGTGCGCACACACACACCCATCTGGCCATCCTCATCAGTGGCTTTGCCTCCGGGAAGACCCCCAGGACTGCTCTGTGCTCTCAGCACCTTTCCCATGTGCTGGAATGTTTTGTGTCTGCCTCTCTTTCCAGACTGGAGAGCTAAGGGTTGGTTAGTGCCAGAGCTTCTTGACTTGAGGCTAAGCTGCCCCAGCTGTGACAGTGGCACCCGCTGCCCTTGAGGCCAGGGTCTGGGACGAAAGGAGCCCTGGCACCAGCCTGGGCAGAGGAGGGCTGGCATGCTGGTCTGGCTGCTGGAGGATCTGAGGCCAAGGTGGCCCTGGAGGGAGACTGTCCCTGGGAACCCTTCCCAGGTCTGTCTGTGGACAACTCCAGAGCTTGGTGACCCCAAACCCCCTAGCCTGGGGCAGACTACCTCTGCACCCCCAACTCCTTCAGCTCCCCACACTTCCTTCCTGAACATTCTCCACCCCATCCCCTTGGGGTCCAAACCCGGGATCTGAGCCTCCGAGGGGAGATTTCACTATACCCCACCTCTGCCCCTCCTAGAGGCAGCTGACCCAGGAGCCCCCCTCTGCTCCAGGGCCAAGCCTGGGCTTTGACATCCATGCCCACCCCTCAATCCAGACCCCAGGAGCTGGATTCCAGTGTGGACACAACTGTCCCGGGCCCCTTCTCTGGGGGAAGATGGCAGCCCATGGTCTCCTGCCGATGAGAACCCTGCGGGACCTGCCCACCCGCTCTCCATTTGGGTTCTCACCCCAGTCTGTCTCTGTTCAGCTGGGAGGTGAGCCCCAAAGGCCTCCCAGCCAAATCCCCACAGCCTGGCCCTGAGCCTCACTCCCACCAAGCTGCCCATGGGTCTTGGGAGCCTTCTGCAGTGGGCTCCCAGCCCAGGCTGCCACCACGGTCCTGCAGTGCTCAGCCCCAGCCCAGCAAGGTCCAGACAGGCTCCCTGCCTCCCGGCTTACTCTCCCTTGGGGACGCCTGCCTGCACAGGCGGCTGGACACCGGGACGGCCTCCTGCCCCACTCCAAGGCTGCCTCCTCGGTGGAGGTGCAGACCACATCGACCTACAGTCAGGATGGCCTTGGCGCATCCAGCTGCTGCCCTGGTGGGGGCCCAGCAGCTGGACAGTAGGTGGGGCTGCAGCCCTGGGGGCCGGGAAGGCTCCTGGAAGGTGCCCCATGAGGCGTAGTCTTCCAGGACCCTGAACAGCTCCTGCCCACAGGGCTTCAGTGGCTTCAGAAGTGGGGTTCCCACGCCTCCACCCCTCCCATTTGCTGAACTAGACTCCCTGGCTGCTAAGGAAGTCTGGTTGGGGAGGACTGTGGTTGCTCAGAAAACCACACAGGCTGTTCAGCAGGGGCTGGTTTTGCTCTGTGTCACTGGGTCACGCTCCGGAGTCTTGCTTATGTGCTCACAGCTGGGGTGGAGGTGGGGGTGAGCAGCGCTGGGGGCCTCTTGGGGGGGGGTGGCTGTGAAGTGTGTGGACTGGGGGGTGGGGGGACACCTGGCCTGGGGTCTATGAGGCCAGGTGTCTGGTACACCACCAGGAGGCAGAGGGGCTTCAGCAAGGGGGGGCGGGAATGAGGCTGAAGGGGGAGGTTTGGACCCTTCCACGGAGGGGCCCCAGATACAGAGTCAAAGTCATTGTTCTGAGTCTTCAGGAGGCAAGACTCTCGTCCTTCCCCCCATCCTAAGGACACCTCACTTCCCTGAGAAGGGTCGGGGCAGCCTGGCTGGGATGTTTCCCGCCCTGAGGTGTTTCCCTCTCCTCCATTCCTCCCTCTGGGGTTCCAGGCACTCCTCCCTCCCCGTCATCACACTCCAGGCTTTTTATGCTGTTCCTGCTGTTAGGATGCTCTTCCCCCAAAGGCTGTGGCAAAGGTGCCTCCTCCAAGAGGCCTTCCAGGATTCCTCTAGCGCGGGTGGCAGGACCGCTCCCCTGGCTCTCTCTCCCTGTGCCCACCAGGCCCTGACTGCTTCCTGGGCCCACTGTCCCCGCCGGAGGGTGCGCTCTGGGAGCCCGGGAGCGTTCACTCCAGGCTGGGTCCCCGTCTTGCCTCCCGCTCCACACAGTCCCAGACCAGAGGCTCACCCAGGGCACCCCTTCGAGGGAGCCTTCCTACTGCGCGGACCGGCTCGCCCCAGCCCGTCCCCGCGGTGGGGAAACCGCGGCTCTGCCAGGGCACCGAGCGGGCGTGGGAGCGGCGGCCGGGCAGGGCCGAGGGGGCCCTCGCCCCGCGCTCGGCGGACCCCGCACTGTGGCTCGGGGACCCTCCCCGCGAGGGTCGCGCTCCTCGCGATGACGTCACCGGGCGTCCCCGCCCCGGGCCCCCGAGCAGGGCGGGGCGCGCGGGGTCCGCGCCCGGGGCCTCCCGCCGCCCGCCCCGGGGCGCCCCGTACCTCGCCCGTAGCCCAGCCGCTGGCGCAGCGCGCGGCCCTGGCGCACCAGGCTCAGGTGCACGTAGGTGAGCCACGCGGCGCAGGTGAGCAGCACCAGCAGCAGCAGCAGCTTGATCTGCTTGCGGAGCTTCTTCACCGGGCACCACGGCATCGCGGCCCCGCCCCGGCCGCTCAGCGGCGCCGCAGCGGCCCCCGGCTCCCGCGCGCCCCGCGCCGCACCCGCCGGCCCCGCATGGCCCTTTGTCCGCCGCCCGCGGCCCCCGCTGCGGCCGCGACCCCCGGCTGCCCAAGGCCGCCGGCCCGGGGTGGGCGGCGGGCGGCTCCGGCGGCGCCCCCGCCCCCCGCTCGGGCTCCGCGCTCCCGGGGCCGCGGCGGGACCGAGCGGCACCCACGCTGCGGCGCTGCCCACCGCGAACGGGCCCGGCCTGCGCGCCGCGCGAGCCAATCGGGTCCCGCCGGCCCGGGGAAGCCAATCGGCCGCGCGGGAGGCGGGACGGCGTGCTCGGGTGCGCCCGGCGCCGGGCTCCGCGCAGCGCGCGCATCCACCTGGGCGGCCGGCCGCGCGGGGACGCGGGGACCCGGAGGCGGAGGGAGGGGAGCGCGGGCCGCCCGGGGGGTGTGAGGGGCGCAGGACCCGGGACGCGGGGCGGGCGCCGGGCAGGGGCTGGGGGAGCGCGGTGGGGGAGCGTGGGGGCCGGGACTGGGGGGCCGGTGAGAGGGGCACCGGGGACGGGAAGGTGCCAAGGACCGAGGATGGGGGACAGGGAACGCGGATCCGGTGCACTGGGGACGGCGGTGCGGGACCGGGCGGTGCGGGGCCGGGAGGCGGGGCGAGACAATGGTTGCTCTGAGGAAGTGGGTGGGGAGGCGACAGGCCACGGCCACGGCCACGGCCACGGCGGGACCGGGAGGGGCAGAGGCCCTGGAGACTGGGGACACAGGGGCGGGAACCACGTGCGTAGGGGTGGGGTCCGGGGGCGGTGCAGCTGTGGGTGGGGGGCGACAGTGGGGACAGGGTGATGGGAGGACACCCGGGGCTTGGTGAATGGGGGCAAGGCCTGAGATGGGGCAGCCTGGTCTTGGAGTTGGAACAAGCCCTTTGCAAACAGCCAACAGGAACGGTCTCAAGGTGGGAGGTGGGTGGACTGACAGGTGAGAAGATGAGGCTCGGCCAGGGGGCTGGGTGTGCGGGGCCAGCAGGCTGCGGGGAGACGGGCTGAAGGGGTCTGAAAGCACATGGCTGCACCCGGAGAAAGATGAGCCGCCAAAGGATCTTAGCTTGAGGGCAGGGTCCAGGCAGACTGGGGCAGAACCCATGGAAGGGGACAGCAGGGACCCACAAGCTGGTTCTTCCACGGACTTGAGTGGCGGGGTCTCCGCGTGGCTCTTGCCCAGCTGGCGAGTGCGGGTGGGCGATGCACTTTGAGCCACCGGACTCCAGTCCTGCGGGGCCGTGCCCGGCAGTCCTCCCTCTGCCCAGCTCCATTCTGACCCTGCTCCCCTCCTGTGTCCGTCTGTTCCTTGCTATGTAACAAGCCGCCCAGCATTCATGGTGTAAAGCAACTCTCTGTGACACCCTGTGGGTCAGGGCCTTATGGCCCAACAGGACAGCTTTCCTCTGCTCCCCGGCGCCATGGGCCCCGGGTGGGAAGACGTACATGGCTGAGGTTGTTAGAGGCAGTTGGACAGGACTGAGCAGAGTAAGGGTGATGGGCCAGGTACAGAAGGTCATCAGGGAGAAAAGCCCAGGTGCCTGGCAAGGGGAAAAACTGGGAAAACAAGAACCTCGCCTCCAGGGTAACCTTTCCTCCCCCAGCACCTTTCCTTTCCTTTCCTAAAGATAACATTAGGCCTCAGTTGTATTTCCGCTCCGGGCCCAGAAAAGCAGCAAAACCGGACAAGTGGCACCGTGGCTGCCTCAGGACCAGCTGTGTTGACTAGTGACCCTCTGCCCTGGAGCCGACCAATCAGTGGAGACCACGACCCTAAAAGAGCCCACCTGGAAAACTGGTGAATATTCTTTGGAGCCCCTCCCCTGAGACCTCCCCTGAGATTCCCACCTGCAAGAGAGAGATAAATATCCTTAAAGCAAAGGACCCATTGTACCCAGGGGAGCACACCCGCGCCATTCCCTTCCCCACTTCTTCCTTCTGAGGGACCCCACGAGACTTGCAACCAGGGGAGCAATGGGGGCAGCTCATCCCAGGCTTAAACCCTGAGCCTGTCTCCAAGGCCCCCTTTTCTCTGACTCCCCAGTGAGCCAAGGCAGCCCAGCCAGGCTCTCCTGTTGTTTCTCCTATGACCTTCCTTGTCTCACTGTCCTGAGTATTTTTGTGTGTTAGTTTCTGTTAATTCTCACCATTGATTTTTTAGAGAGAGTGGAAAGGAGGGGGAGAGAGAGAGAGAGAGAAACATCGATTGGTTGCCTCCTGCATGTGCCCTGACAGGGGCTGGGGCTTGAACCCAAAACCAAGGTATGTGCCCTTGACCGGGAATCGAACCCGTGACCCTTTGGTCTGCAGGCCAACACTCTAATCACTGAGCCAAACTGGCCAGGGCCTGAGTGTGTTTTGCTGCGGCCAATAAGTTCCTGCTGGCTTTGCTGCACTTTGTCTCTTGATTGAAGTCTTCCCTTCAAGAGAACAAGAACCAAGGTCTCGTCATCTCGCCAGTAACAGGGTGACTCTGGTGGCTGGGCTGGGTCATCTCCAGAGTTCTGCACCATGTTGGTGCCCTGGGGGGGGGGGGATGGCCGAGCTCTGCTGAGATGGGTCAGCAGAGCACCTGGGCATGGCCACTCCAGGGCAGAGGCCTCTGGGCTCCAGCAAACCTGGCACACATCCTGCCACATGCTGTCACAGGCCTCCCAGGCTAGAGGAGGGAGCAGACCCTACGTCACCCTGGGAAGACTGTCCAAGAAGCTGCAGTCTGTTCTCCCGCTGCCCACTGTCCCTTCTTTTATTCTAACCTCGAGGCAGAGAATGGGGTTGGCCTCTTTCCTCTGTGTATGTCATTCTGTCATCTTTCTTTCAAACTGTCTGACACCTTTTCAAACCTTCCTCCCCGTCACCTCCTGTTTTCACTCCTTCCCTCCTGCAATTCACTTTTTTTTTTTTTAAATCCTCACTTGAGGATAGTTTTTCCATTGCTTTTCACAAAGAATGGGAGGGAGGGAGAGAGAAACATTGATGTGAGAGAGACACATCAATTGGTGGCCTCCTGCACCTGCCAGGACCAGGGCCGGGGATGGAGCCTGTGACTGAGGTACACGCCCTTGGCCAGAACTGAAACTGGGACCCTTCAGTCTGTGGGCCAATGCTCTAACCACTGAGCAAAACCAGCCAGGGCTATTCACTTTTTAAAATGGTGTTATGTGTGCATTTGTTAGAATACATATCAAATTGTATATATTTTAATGTTACATTAATAGTATTGTACTAGCCTGGCCGGGCGTGGCTCAGTGGTTGAGCATTGACCTAGGATCCAGGAGATCGCAGTTCAATCCCCAGTCAGGGCACATGCCTGGGCTTGATCCCCAGCAGGGGGCATGTGAGAGGCAGCGGATCAATGACTCTCTCATCACTGATGTTTCTCTCTCTTTCCCTCTCCTTTCCTCTCTATGATATCAATAAAGACATATATATATATATTTTTTTTAAAGTGGGAGATTTTTAAAAATTTTTTTAAATTTTATTTTTCTATATCTTTATTGATTTCAGAGAGAGGAAAGGAGAGGAGAGAGGGAGAGATAGAAACATCAATGATGAGAGAGTCATTGATCGGCTGCAGCCCGCAACCCAGGCATGTGCCCTGACCAGGAATCGAACCCCGATTGCCTAGGATCCTAGGTCGACGCTCAACCACTGAGCCATGCCCGGGCTGGGAAATAAAGATATATTTTAAATATATATATATATATATATGTATATGTATATATATATATATGTATGTGTATATATATATATATACATATATATATATAAGAATTGTTTTCTTTATATATAAAAAAAATAGTGCTGTATTATATGCCCAGTTGGCGCGGCTCAGTGGTTGAGCATCGGCCTAGGATCTAGGAGATTGCTGTTCGATTCCCGGTCAGGGCACATGCCCGGGTTGTGGGCTCCATCCCCAGTAGGGGGCGTGCAGGAGGCAGAGAATCAATGACTCTCATCACTGATGTCTCTCTCTCCCTTCCTCTCTCTGAAATCAATAAGGACATATCTTTAAAAAAAAAAATAGTACTGTGCTATAAATCTCACTATGTTTCCTACATTGTCTCCAAACTCATATTTACACGCATGCTGCTGTGTGCACATCTCATGCTTCCCTCTGGTCCCGGGTGCTCACTCATTTGGTCCATAGGTACGTACGTAGGACCTTCACAGCTGAGACTGAAGGGCCCAGGAATGAACAATGCAGGTGAGGTCCCTCCTTTCACGGAGTTTATATGTTTCTAAGCAGAGACAAAGACGTGGACACATGGTAGTTTCAGGTCGTGGTAAGTGCTGCACAGGAAATAACAGGGCAATGACATAGGTGGATTGGAGGGGAGGGTTTTTTATTTTTATTTTTAATTTTTTACATATGTTTTTATTGATTTCAGGGAGAGGAAGAGAGAGGGAGAGAGAGAGAGAGAGAGAGAAACATCAGTGATGAGAGTCATTGACTGGCTGCCTCCTGCACGCCCCCTGCTGGGCATCGAGCCCGAAACCCGGGGCATGTGCCCTGATGGGGAATTGAACTGTGACCTCCTGGTTCACAGGTCGATGCTCAACCGCTGAGCCACGCCGGCCAGGCGTCTATTTCTGATTAGCCTGACTACATGGTTCAGTCTTCTTGACGTTCCCCTGCCTGCTCCCAAATAATCAGCTTTGGTGTTCCACTGATTTTTTAAAATTGATTTCCTGATTTCAGTTTCACTGATTTCTGTTCTAGTTTATTATTTTCTTCTATAGGCTTGTATTTACTTTTTTCTCTAGTTCCCTCAGGAGGAGTTTAGATCCCTGATTTTAGGTCTTTTCCCCTAATGTATATGTTTCTGAGCACCGCCTGTGCTGCATTCCAGAAATTTTGGTAAGTTATGTTTTCATTGTAATTTATTTAAATTATTTTATTTCTCTTGGGACTTATTTTTTTATTTGTGCCCAAGTGGGGTTTTGGGCTGAGCCGTGTACAGCGATGGAGGCTGCAGATGCTCGGTGATACTGCTTCCAGGGCTTCTGCAAATGATGAGCTGGTGGTCCAGACCAAGTTCAGCCTGGGGTCACATGCTGTGATGTGGAGAGTACAGGCCCCATTGCCTCTAGTGATTGCCACTGACACCCCCACCCCCAGACCTAGTCCTCTCCTTGATCCCCAGGTTGTCCTGGTGGGGATGGGCTCCTCCAGCAGGGTGAGGACTGTTTCCTGGCAGTGGGGTCCATGCCTGGGAAAATGGCCAGGACCCCATCTACCAAGCTGGTGAGATGGCACAGCCCTAAGGTGAGCACCTTTGGCCCAGGATTCCTGTGGGTTGCAAGGGACAACAGAGAGCCTAAGGATTCTTGGGGCTGAGTGGGGAGCACCTCTAGCTGTGTTTGGTTATTGTCACTGTCAGGCTCTCAGACTGGAAGCTAAGGGTCATCAGAGGTGTGACTTGCACCCCTTCTGACTCACGATCTGAGACAGGATCCGGGAGCATGGCAGAGGTCAGCGCTGCATGTCACCTCACCCTGCAAGTGGACTGATGGAGCACGTATGGGACAATATGAGCAGGTGTGGGCCCAGGTCGTCAGCATGTCCGACCTGTGACAGGGTGGCCCAGTCTGTGACAATTTGAGTTCAGATGATGGTAGAATTGTTGAGGGAGGCTGTTAGCTATGGGCCCTGTAGGTCCTGCATGTCCTTGCTGAATGGCCAGACCTCAGGGCCAACTGTTCGAGGCTGAGTGGATTCTGTAACCGCTAGGCAAGACAAGGGGACTCAGGGGTAACTACCGCCAGCTGCTCGCTCCCAGGTAAGGGACTGGTGGGTTTGCTGCTTCCCAGACCCTGGATCCCTCAGCTGTGATCTGACCCATTTTGTGAGTAACCCATCACCACAACCTTGGTACCGCCATGTGGGGCCGTGTGCCGTGATCCTAATCTCGGTGGCTTCTCTCACCACCTGTGGAGTGGTGCCAGGTGACTCCCAGCACGTGGGTCAAGAGCAGCTCAGCCCTGGCATGGAAGGTTAGACACTCACTCAGCATGAGGCTGGCCATGCCACCGACCCGCATCCAGATCTGGCCTCTGACCACTTCCCCTCTGGTTCCCTCCACTGCAGCAGCAAACAGCCCTTGCTCACCCCAGGACCTTTGCACAGCCCTCTCCTCTGGCCAGACCCCTGGGGGCCTGGGCTCTCATCCATCCCTCTCCCTGGGAGGTTCCTTGGACTCCCGCCCCTCTCATCACAGTTTCTACAGCAAACCCCGTGGCTTCCTCGCCTTACAAATGCGGAGGTTATCCTGCTTCCCTCCTGGTTTGTTTTTCCCCTGCTGCACTCTGAGCTCCATGAGGACAGAGCCTGGTCCTTGCCAGCTGTCCCCAACTCTTGGGGGGATTTAACCAACTTCCTCTTCCTAGGGGGGTGTGGGCTTGGAGAGAGCTGCCCAAACTGCCTGTGCCCCCAGCACCTCTGCACCCCGCTCTGCTCTCCCTTGGCTGTTTAACAAATGGGGGTGTGCTTGGGGGTGTCCTGCAGCACTGGGATGGGGGTGCCCTTGGGGGTGTCCTGCAGCACTGGGATGGGGGTGCCCTTGGGGGTGTCCTGCAGCACTGGGATGGGGGTGCCCTTGGCGGTGTCCTGCAGCACTGGGATGGGGGTGTCCTTGGGGGTGTGTCCTGCAGCACTGGGATGGGGGTGTCCTTGGGGGTGTCCTGCAGCACTGGGATGGGGGTGTCCTTGGGGGTGTCCTGCAGCACTGGGATGGGGGTGTCCTTGGGGGTGTCCTGCAGCACTGGGATGGGGGTGTCCTTGGGGGTGTCCTGCAGCACTGGGATGGGGGTGTCCTTGGGGGTGTCCTGCAGCACTGGGATGGGGGAGCCCTTGGGGATGTTCTACAGCACTGGGATGGGGTGTCCTGCCGCGCGGGGACTGGAGGGTATCCTGGGGTGTCCTACAGTGCTGAAGGACTCCGGGGTAACGCAGCATCCCTTCCTGGGGACACTGGCCCTGCCCCGCGCCAGCAGCGTCTTGCCCGGCCACCCGTTCCTCCCGCCATCTCTGCGGGTCTGCGGGTCGTCTCCAGGTGCGCGGGGCCAACAACCACAGGTTAAAACAGGGGCCCTCACCTTTGGGTCCAGCGACTCCCCTCCGGGCCCCTAAAGGCGCGCCCTAATTTGGGCTTCAGTCTGATCAGAAATGCGATGGGGACCAGTCAGGGTGAGAATTCTGATGGAGTCAGAGTTGCGGTCTTGTGGGGTCTAACGCCCCGCGCCGTCCTTGGGATTGCGGGGCTGACGGCGGGGACCCGGACCCAGCTCCTCTGGGGGAGACCCCACTCCTCACCCTCTTCTCTGCCCCCCACCCCTGGGGTGGCAGTTTTCCAGGCGGCCACCAGGTGGCGACGCAGGACCACGCCTGACTGGAGGGGTCACTGCGAGGCCGCGGGCTCTTCTGCCCCGAAGCGGGGGCGCCCGGCGGGGGAGGGTCTGCACCCCGCGGGCGGCAGAGGGGCCTGAACCATTCGGACAGCTCGTGTGCTGTGCTGGGAGAGGGCCGCACGTTTCCTGGGCATCCCGGACCCCAGACCCTGTGACCCGGTGCCAGCTGGGTGGAAGTTGTCTAGAAAGTCCCCGGGGCCCGGCCGGTGTGGCTCAGGGGTTGAGAATCGACTAATGAACCAGGAGGTCAGGGTTGGATTCCAGGTCGGGACACAGGCTCGGCTTAGGGCTCGGTCCCCAGTCGGGGGCGTGCGGGAGGCAGCCGATCAATGACTCGCTTGTCATTGATGTTTCTTTTTTTTTTTTTTTAATATATCTTTATTGATTTCAGAGAGAGGAAAGGAGAGGGAGAGAGGGAGATAGAAACATCAATGATGAGAGAGTCATTGATCAGCTGCAGTCCGCAACCCGGGCATGTGCCCTGACCGGGAATCGAACCCTGATCGCCTGGATCCTAGGTCGATGCTTAACCGGTGAGCCACGCCCGGCCGGGCATCATTGATGTTTCTCTTTCTCCTCCCTTTCTCTATGAAATCAATTTAAAAATATATATTTAAAAAAAAAAAAAAAAGGGCCCTGGGAACCCACGTGCCTGCTGGCCCCCCAAGGCTCCAGGCCGCAGACAAGGTCAGAGCATCCCAGGGAGCGCTGGGCACCCAGGAGGGGCGAGCTGGGGTCGGGGAAGGGGTTGGGGTTGGGGCGGCGCAGGGGCTGGAGCCCGCCCGGGGCTTAGGGGCGGCGGGACGGGCGTGGAGAGGCGGGGGCGGGGCCGGGCTGGGCGGGCCTGGCCCGGGGCCGGCGGCGGGCCCGGCTGATCCGTCCGAACCCCTCCCCCAGGGAGGAAAGTCTCCTTTTCCCGGGAGTCACGTGCTCCGGGTGGGTCTGGGTGGGAAACCGCCTGGCGGATGCCGGACGCGGGGTGGGGGCTGGGGTGGGGGCTGGGGTGGGGGGTGGGGGGGTGCGGTCTGGGCCGCGCGGGCTCTTGGTGGAGTTTTGCGTCACTGCGGCCGTGCGGCCTGGGAGACAAAGGCTTTGTTTGCCCGGATGCGCCCCCTGTGCACCCGAACCCTGCTGAGAAGGGGAGGCAGGGAAAGGCCGCGTGCACCTCGGGGCCTTTGCGCTGTGTGAAATAAGTCAGAGAGCGACAAGTGCCGGAGGATCTCCCCCACAGGTGGATTCTAAGCAACAAAATGAACAGACAGACTCCTGGAGAACATTTTGACAGTGGCCACAGGGGAGGGGCTCGGGGGCGGGTGAGAAAGGTGAAGGGATTAAAAAGCACCAACTGGCAGCTACAGAACAGTCTCGGGATGGACGGGAAGGACGGCACAGGGGATACAGTCAATAATATTGTCACACTGTGGGTGGTGTCAGACGGCCACTAGATGTATCGGGGTGAACACTTAGTAAGCTGTGTCTAATCACTGCGTTGGGCACCTGTGTACACTAATACACTCGAGTTGAAAAATTAAAAATTGTTTAACTAAAGAAAAGAATCCTTTCCCGCACTGAGCTGCGTCTCAAAGAAATTGAACTAAAATTCTTAAGTGCAAGTCCAAAAAGTTTAAGAGCTAGGAAGAAAAACAGTCCCCAGGGGCGGGGGCAGGACTTTGTCAGGGAAGGCCAAGGTCTGCTGCTGTTTCTGATTAAGCCGCCACAAGATTTCCGGGCTCTGTGCTGCCTGGCCGACAGGCTGAGGCCTGGCTGGGAAGTGGGATGGATTCCTGCCCCGGGACCTGCCCAGACAGGGACAACCCTGGAGGTTTGCTGGTTCCTGGCAGTGAGGTCCCACATGAAACTGGATAGGAGGGTGCACTTGAGGGTTCCCTTTGACAGTCAAAAAAGGTTGTTTGTTTCTAAATCTTCCTCAGGGTTTTTTGTGGCTCTTCCTAGAGGGGAAGGGACAGGGCCTGGGCCCCCTTGTCACTTTCTGCCAGGCCTTCCCCTCTCTGCCTGTGGGTCCTGCAGCGTCCAGGGTTAGCTGAACACTCCCAGAGCCTCTCCTTTAAAAAGACCCAGTTACTGGGAGGAGAAAGATTTTCACATCACCGGGTCTACACTCACTGTTTAGAAAACAGGTCTCTGCACGTCTCAGAGATCTTCAGGCAAAGAAAGACCCAGGGCTCCCAGGAGCAGAGGCTGGGGCATCCCAGGGAAAAAGGAGAGACTAAGGGAACTGCCTGGTCAGTTCAGATGACAGCAGTTCAGGCTGGTGCTCCCTCCCCCAAAATTCCCTGAGGAGAAAGGGGTGCCTAAAGGCGCCTGGGCCTGGGCCCCAGGCTGATTGCTCTGGTGAGGAGGATGCCTGCCCTGTGCACCTGGTAGAGTTTAGCTATAGGGAATGTGCCCCCAATGCCCCAGTGCCTTGGGACAGTCACTGTCATCCTCTCTAGTCCCAGGACCAGAGTAGATGGAAACTTTAAAGAAAAACAATCAGCCCTGGCCAGTGTGGTCAGTCGTTAGAGCATTGCCCTCCCCCCTGCAACAGGCCATGGGCCAATTCCTGGTTCAGGGCACCTACCTGGGTTGCAGGTTTGATACCTGGTGGGTCAGGGCTGGTGTAGGAGGCAACCAGTCAATGTGTCTCTCTCACATCAGTGTTTCTCCCCCTCTCCCCCCATTTTTTCCATTATCTCTAAAACAAAAAAGAAAAAATCCTCAGGTGAAGATTAACAACAACAGAGAAAGAAAAACACTGGTCCACAGACTCAGCAGAAGCCCTGACTCCACAGCAGGTGGACTCTGACAATAAAAAGCTTGGTTAACATCATTAAAGAGGTGAGCACCCAGCTGGAGCAAGGACACCTTGCAGGTTAGGCCCATGCTCCTAATGAAACCCTAGGTGCTGGGCAGGTGGACATGGCTCAGGAGGGAGCGGGAAGTGCAGGGCTGAGCCCAGAGCTCAGGTGCTGAGGGGCTTACAGATGAGTGGGCCGAGGTCTGAACAGGAGAACCGAACGCAGGTGGGCTCCTCCTGAACCACAGGGTAAGGAAAGGCTTTCTTAGAAGAGTTTGAGTCCAGACACAGAAACGGAAGGTGAATCACTTTGACTCCATGAGCAATGTTTAATTTGCCTGACAAAGCACCAGAAACAAAGAAAAGACCATGGGCAAATAAGGAGAAAATATTCAGAACCTAAACCTCAGGCAGCTGGCCAATGCCCCTAATGTGTCAGGAAATCTTAAAGCCAAATAGGAAAAATGGAGAAAAGACTTGAAGATGATCGACATTAAGAACAAAAGAAAAAAGAAAAGAAAACGACTCTCAAACATGAAAACAGATTAAATTCACTCATTAGAGAAATGCAAGCTAAAGTCAGAGAGATCCCAACTCTCGCCAATCAAACTGGCAAACATTAGTAGGACAAACATGGTGTTGGAGAAGCTGTAGGGAAACCAGAACGTTCACACATCCCTGGCAGAGGCAAAGGGAACAATTTTGGAGGGAAATTGGTCATACCTAACAAAAATATGTATAGTGGACTCACCGTATCCACAGGTTTCTCATACGTGTATTCACCAACTTCAGATCAAAATTATTCAGAAACAATCCCAGAAAGTTCCAAAAGGCAAAACAGGACTGAGAGAAGAATAAATATCCTCTCTGATCTAAATAAGTAACGGGTTAAATGAGTACACGGGGAGAAGGGACAGCTCGTCCTTGCGGTAGAACTGCAGTTGGTAAATGAGGGAGGAAAGAAGGAAACAGAAAATCACCATTAGGCAAATGTCACAATAATAATCATCATAGAAAGATCCACTGATGGGCTGAATTTGCAAGTCAAAGTTTGGGGAGAGATATATTTTGCATGGTGTTAAAGTATCTGCACAATATGTTAACGATGTACCACGAAAACGGTGATGTTACGTGGAGACACCCCACAGACACCACCCTAGGGAGATCAGGGTCACATCACAGGCTGGAAAGTCAGCAGTGGTGAGCTGCGTTCAACTTCATTTCTGCAACATTGTTGCCAAAGATCATTCCAATCCCAAGAAAGAACTGAGGACTGTGCTACAAAGTAACTGGTGGATCTCTCACATGTGCTACCGGCAGGAAAGACAGGCAAGGACTGAGGGGCTGTCACACGCTGGACGAGGGACCTGGCACAGGGGAAGGACATCAGTTCTAACATCAGTGACCTCTGAGTCAGGCGTTCAGTTTAGTAACAGTTTTGCATCAAGATCAAGTCCTGGTCTCAGTCACAGTGATGTGGTGGCGATTGCAACAGGAAAACCTGGGTGAGGGGAGCCCAGAAGCTCTCTGTACTGTCTCACAGTTTCTTCATAAGCCTCAAGTTGCTTCAGAATACAGAGCTAGAGAAAAATCAACGTTGGTCATGCTGGAAGAAATAAAAGGTGGAATAGTGGCTGAGAGGACAGACTCTGGAGATTGCCTGCCTTGCTGCCAATCCCTGTTCTGCGCCTTTCAGCTGTGTGACCTTGGGCAGGTTTCCAAATGTCGCTGTGCCTCCATTTCCTATTCTAAAATGCGGAAAATACCAGCACTTACAAGGTTGCTATGAGGGTTAACTACTGATATATGTCAAGCATGTAGAACAGACCTGGTACAGACCTCGTGGCTGGGAAGGGCCAGCTTTCATCACCCTTATGATGACTGGAATTAGAAACAGCAGAGGGAGCCCACCAAAGGGCAGATGGATGTGTTGCAAGATCAGTCCAGAGCTGGTCCAGGAGGTCACCTGGGAGAATAAAGGGATGGGAAATGCAAAATAGAGTGGAGAGACGTGTCCTAGAACAAAAAGAAAGGGACTTGGAGAAGAAGAAATACTCGAAGAACCAGAGAAGCTAGAGTTCCAGGAATTAAAGACGAAGGACTGCAGGTGCAAAGGCCACAGAGAGGCAGGAGGGGACGTAACCCACAGTTAGACGGGCTGCAGGGAGGCCTCAGAATATCAAGGAAGACTTTCCCGGAGTAGATCACCTCCAAGGGAGCAAGAATCACACTCATGGCAGATTTCTCAGCAAATCCTATAAGGTTATCAGGTGGTGTTTCAAAGCATTGGGAAAAATTCTAGACTTTATTATCCAGTGGAATTGTCACTCAGATGTAAGTGCGTGACAAAGGTCTTTCCGGAAGCTTCAGGATGTGTCCCACCCAAACACCTGCGTTGGAGGAGGAACCAAAAAAGAATAAAAACAAGCCCAGGAAGAGGTGGAGCCACCTACGAGAAGAGGGGACTGAGGCCTAGCCTCTGGGGAGCCAACCACCACCGACCAAAGGGGGAACAGGGCTGCCTGCAGGAAGGCAGAGCAACCACACCAGCCCCCAGCAGGTTCTGCTTAAGCCAGCCGGGGCATGGGGGCCCAGGAGGTCCCGAGAGGAAGTCCAATAGCACTGGGGCAGGGCCCTGTGCCCGGCGGGCATGGACGGGGCACAGGGGCTGGTCTGCAGTGCAGCCGCCACACACCACCGACCGGCTGTGTGCCCACCACCCACAGCAATTCTTTTTCTTTTTTTAAAATTCTTAATATTATTTTTTAAAAATGTGTTGATTTCAGGGAGAGGAAGGGAGAGGGAGAGAGAAATAGACACATCAGTGATGAGAGAGTCATTGATCGGCTGCCTCCTGCAGGCCCCCCACTGGGGGTGGAGCCTGAAACCCAGGCCTGTGCCCTGACCTGGAATCAAACCGTGACCTCCTGGTTCACAGGTCGATGCTCAACCGCTGAGCTATGCCGGCTGGGCCACAGCAACTCTTGTCACAGAGTCGGCACTCAGTAAGTCCTTGTTAAATAAATGAATGAATATAACTTTTTATAAAAGTTATAAAATAGCCCTGGCTGGTGTGCTCAGCGGTTGGAGCGTTGACCCACGCACCAAAGGCTCTCAGGCTCGATTCCCGGTCAAGGGCACGGATCTGTGTTGCAGGTTTGCTCCTTCCCCAGTCAGGGCACTTGCGGGAGGCAACCAATCAATGTGTCTCTCACCTTGATATTTCCCTCCCTCCCTCCCTCCCTCCCTCCCTCCCTCCCTCCCTCCCTCCCTCCCTCCCTCCCTCCCTCCTTCCCTTCCACTCTCTAAAAATCAATGAAAAAAATATCCTCAGGTAAGGATTAACAACAACAAAACAGAAAACAAAAACATGGGTGTTCACCATAAAGTCAGGACAGCGGTGACATCAGTGGGGAGGGAGGTTGGTACCTGGGAGGGTGAGTAGCTGCCTTCTGTGTCTGGTCAATGCACTAATGTTTGGCAAGGGAGGCCATTTCGTAGGTGATGGCCTCTTAGCAATTCGTAAAGCATGAGTTTTATGGTTCATGCACTTTGCTGTAAATTTATTAAACTTCACACTGAGGAAAGAGGAAGTGACTAACAACAGACTGAATGCACCAGGCAACAGCCCCTGGAGATGCTGGGAAGTGATTCATCATTCATCCATCACTGTGCTTCCAAAATCTCCCACGTTCTGCCAGGAAAAGATGTGGAGAACATGGGAGCCAGGCTCAACGCTCTGAGCTGAGGAGGCCACAGAAAGGGAGCAGCTGTCAGGGCAGGCGGGGCCAGGCTGCCACAGGTCCAGTAAGGTCGGCAGGGGGACTCTGATCCCCACCATCAGGCAAGGACCTAGCGGAAGGAGGACTCCGTGACTCCCTAGGGATGGGACCAGATTCAAGGGGGCGGCAGATGCATCCCTGCAACCTGCTCAGGAGAACCAAAAAGGCATTTGGGGAACAGCAGTAGTGACCATCGGCCGCATTCAGACATCTGGTCACAAAAACGTGGACACTCTAACCCCCAGCCTCCTGCAGTCACCTGAGGTCAGGAGTGATGCGCAGTCGCCGTAGGATGTCTGGTTGTGTCTCCTCTTCAGCGGATCTCTGAGCTGAAGGGAGGAATCACATGCTGCCACCTCCAGCACCCAGCTGAGGAGCAGGGACAGCCAGCACCCACAGTGACGAGGGAGGAGGGCTGGCCCACAGTCCTGTGGACAGTTCTGCAGTCCCAGCCCACCCGCCTCCTGGGAGAACCCCTGACCTAAGGTGTGCATGCCAGGACTGCACCTGGACTGTGCTCCTAGGGCTGTACTGGTCCCCCATGGGCCTTGGCAGCTCCCTGTGCACCCCTCACCCCACCTCCACCATCCAGCCCCTCCTCCCCTTGGCCAGTAAGAGACCTTGTCCAGACTTGCTGTTCCTTAAAGGAACAGCATGACCTTCCAGGGCCTGGACCTTACAACAGGAAGGGGCATCTCCCACATTCTTCACATGCTCACCAACCCGCTTGGACAGAGCGTTGATTTGAGTACATTCACAGAAGCATCCGTCTTAGATCCCTGGTCCAGTGGAAAGCTCCATGAGTTTTCATAACTGTTACCAAGTTGTCCCTCCTTTCCGGTAATTGGTCCTTGGAAATTCATTACAAAAAGGCTTGTAAAACCCCCAAGACTTAACATGAGCACTGCAGGTCCTGGGCTGCAATCAGGAGGCACCCCACCCCACCTGGAGCGTGGACTTCAGGGCGGAGGCCTGTGACAGCTGAGGTGTGGGCTGTGAGGGAGGGATTTCCCCCAGGGCTAGAGTGTGGGGTCCGGGTGACAAGAGGTAGGGGCCCTGCATGAGGACAGTGAGACCAGCACAGGCTTGGACCTGGGGTGGGGGAAGGATAGGAAATTCCCCAGGACTACAGTCTTCCCTGAGGGAAGTCCTGATTGAGAGAAGCAGGAAACTCAGACCTCGGATTTCCTCCCATCTCGTTCGAGTGTAACAGGACACTCAGTAATTTGGTCCACCCCTCTAGGACCTGGCTGTATCACCAGTCTTGAAAACACCAGGAAATAGAAACTTTGAAAAATCAGAACTATCCGAGGGAGGGAGGGGCCTGAGCACTGTCCCGGCATCTGCACCCACACTGCTCAGGTCTCTGCTTCAGGAAGCTTCCATCTGCTTCACTTGGGACCACAGCTGCTCCCCAAAGCCAGAGATGATCAATCAGGAACATGAGGTGGTCAACCTGGGGGGTCCCCAGAACTCAGGGCCCATGATGTCCACCGTGGTCAACATCCAGACAGAGACCGTTGTGCCCGACCACATCGTCTGGTCCCTGTTCAACACGCTCTTCTTCAACACCTGCTGCCTGGGCTTTGCGGCCTTCGCCTACTCCGTGAAGGTGGGTGTGTGCCTGGGGGCTTCTCCAGAAAGTGTGTGTGAGCCCACAGGGGTCTGCTGCCCAGATGGCCCTGGGGACTGGGGAGCTCTTGTGTGTGTGTGTGTGTGTGTGTGTGTGTGTGTGTGTGTGTGTGTGCGCACCTGTGTGTGCAGGTCACAATGAGGCTGCATGGGATGCATGGGGATGGCAGGGTCAGCCTTTGTCCCCAGGACCCCAAGCAGTTCCCTACTGACCATACCAGAAATTGCATCCCTCAGACTCACCATGAGGCTCTGAGGCTCTGAGGCTCTGTCAGAAAGAACAAAAGTACTCAGAAAACCCTGACCCTTGGTGGGTGAGAGGCAAGCGAAGGGGCCAGGGCAGGGGGAGAGGAGTCCGGAGACCCCTGGAGAGGCTGAGTCCGTGAGGGGGGAGGTGTCCCTCTGGCCCTGTCCTGCTCAGGCTCCAGGGAACCGGGAGGGGAGGGTCCCTGATCTGGCTGAAGGGCAGGTAGAGGCTGGTCTGGGCAGGGACCAGGCAGGGGGGGACCTGAGTCATAGCAGCTGGCTCTCCCCAGGACCCACTGCAGGCCCCACTCACCATCTCTTCTCCCCCAGTCTAGGGACCGGAAGATGGTGGGAGACGTGATCGGGGCCCAGAGCTATGCGTCCACCGCCAAGTGCCTGAACATCTGGGCGGTGGTCCTGGGCATCCTTTCCATCCTTGCTGTCATCATCACGGTCGTCGTTGTCATCACTGCAGGGGTTCATCAGGCTAGAGGGCACTTTTAGTAACTGCCCAAAGCCTGAGGCAGTCACCCCAGCTGTTTATACACACATGTGTCTACCCTGAATTCAATAAAGGACATATGTGTGACAATGCTGTGTTTTTCCTGGGGAGGGGTCCCTGCTGAGAGTCCAGGCCTGCCCAGGAGACGGAGCCCATCACCACCTGCCCCACCTGCTTGCTGCCCAGGGGTCAGGAAGAGCCTGGATCCAAAGCCGGGATCGGCCAGACCTCCCTCCCCGCAGGAGCACATCTGTCCTGCTCTCTGCCCTCCCCCGCCTCGGGACCTGACCTCCAAGGGGCTATCTCAGGAGTGCCCCCCACGCCCACCCCACCGCCCAGTCTCAATCCAGGTCTCACTGCGGGCCAAGCCTGAGGGAACAGGCTCTCCCTAGGGCAGGCGGGAAACCCCAGGGCGGCCTCCCCAGCTCAGCCGCCTCCGCCTGGCCCTGGCCCCCAGTCTTCACTCCCCTCCCGCACGGCGCCCCACCATTCCGGCCCTCCGCCCGCTGCCGGCCGCGCCCACGGCCTCTCCTGCCGTTTCCCCAGCCCCAGTCACCCGCGTGGCCCACTTGCCTACTTGTCAGCCCCTCTGCCCACACCCCGCCTGTTCACCTGGTACGCTTTGCCCACTGCACCTACCAACCTGGTGGCACAGCTCTGCCAGTCACCCACCCCGCCCACCTTAGAGCCATTATGCCCACTGCCCTTTCGGTACCAACCACAGAGGAAACTGTTAGGAGACCCCCTCTGACCAGCCGTGTACTCCGTGCAGTGGGAGCCCTCCTGGGTCCTCAAATCACCCACCAAACCCTACGACGTCCTCTGTTAACTACTCTTCACATGACATGACAGCATCTTTTTTAAAAAAAATTTTTTTAAAGATAATTTATTAATTTGGTTTATAGGATGAAGCTCAACCACCGAGCACGCCGGCCGGGCTCACATGACATTTTCACATGTTAGTAACCTTCATCCAGTTCCTCGTCTCCTCTCCCATGTACCCACAAAGCTCCTAGACTACTTCACACTGACCAAGCACCTGCTGACCCCTCGTGATCTGCTGGAGACCCCTGTGGGTGACACTGATTGCTCAGTTTTCAGGAATGAGAGTGGAGAGGGCTGTGCTGGGTAGGCCATGGCAACCCCTCTGGAAGCTGTCGAGGCAGCACCTTTGTCTTTGCTGGCTGAACTCTGTGCTCTCATGGGGCTGTATTTTGACCAAGGGCAGAACCACCGACCTTCGTGCTGACAGTGATCTGTCTTCACGGCAGATCGTGAATTTGGAAAGCTGTAGAAGCTACATGGCTTCCTTCCAGTGGAAACAAAAGTAAAAGTGACCTGTGTGTTCTGGGATTATTGGACACTATACATTTACCTGCCACTTCCCCTATTATTAAAGGTCCCAGGACATTCTAAACGTGACTCCCTGGAGGCTCAGGGAAATCACTTTGTGACATCCTGCTAGCAATGCTGCCCTGAAGGAGCCAGCAGCAGGCAGGCACACCTCTGTTATCGCCCAGAGGGTACATCTCCAAAGGATAATTTAGAAAAACTGTTCAGAGAGGCCCAACAACTGGCCCCAGAAAAGGAATCACGAGGTTGGAACGCCAGTCGTTGCTGTGAGGAAAGGAAAGCTCCTATTCAGACGAGCTCACAGCCCTGTCCTCCTGGAGATGCTAGGTTTCCATCCTGACAGCTGTCTGCGCATTAGCCATGGTCCTCGGACAGGAGCGTGTTTGAGCGTCAGCAGTGCATGGAGACAGTAACAAGGCCGTGAAAAGCACCCACCTCACTGTCCACCGGTGCAAAGAACAACCCAGGGAAGCCTGTCCACACAGCCCTGGACCTTTCAAATAAGCTTCACAGACCATTGGAGGTTTGGCCAATAGATACCATGCAGCTCTCCCATCTCATGGATAAAGAGGTGAGCTAGTCGTGGTTGGCATGTGCCCCACTGGACGGAAGCTTTTCCTTGTGGACAGGCCACTGCCTCTTCTCTGGCTGAAGTTCTGTTAGAGAAGATTATCCCAGCTGGGAACCTTCGGGGACTGCACAGCAACCCAGGAACCCGTTTCACTGCTCAGGTTCTCAACAAGTCTGGGCTATTTGACCAATTTTACCTTCTCACTGCACTCTCTATCTCAGCCCTCAGGTGTAGTCAAATGTGCTAAGGGTCTTATTAAGATCCAATTGGAAAAATGTATACTGAACCTCCAAACACCCTGGCCAACGGCACTGTCCTTGGTCCTTTTAAATCTCAGGTCCACCCCCTCCAGGCTCATGAGTTCTCACCATTTAAAATGATTCCAGGACGACCTGAGCATCTGGCTCCTGCTTCTTTCCACCCATCGTTGATGACAGGAAACACGATTTATTGTCATGGCCCAGCTGCTTCTACTGAGAACAACCATGCTCTGGTAGAGCGAGCCTGGTGCTGGGCTCCCAGAGGAAGGGAACCCCCAACTCCACACTCTGCAACCTGGGGACTCTGTTTACTGCAGAAGACACCTCCAGCCCAGCTGGAAGGGCCCCGCCAGGTGCTGCAGACATGCCATGTGCTGCTGAACCCCAGGGAGCAGACCCTAGGAAGCGTGTGTCACTCCCCAAGAAGGCACCAAACCCTGCTGCAGCTGCATGCCCATCTGTTGATCTGATTCTACAGCTGTCCACAAGTGGAGGTGGGCAGCCTCTGAAGGAGACCGATTTCCCAAGTGAGCAGAGCAGACCTGGACAGCCTTTCCTTACAGTGGCTTCTTTCCCTTCTCCCTCTTGGGGGGAATGCCCTTCTCCGCATTTCCCAGTCTGCTGTGAAAGGGGCCTCTCTCAGGTTGCCGGATCTGCCATCAGGAGCTTTGATCTGCTCTGGCCTGTGTGGCTGGTTTGATTCCCGGACAGGGCACACACCTAGGTTGCAGGTCATGGTGTATTTGGGAGGCAACCAATAGATGTTTCTCTCTCACATTGACATTTCTCTCTCTCTCCCTCCCTTCCTCTCTCTAAAATCAATAAAAAAACATGTCCTGGGGAGAGGATTATAACAAAAAACACACAAAAAACACAGATTAACAGTAGAAAACCAGGAGTTTAACAACTTGTGTATCTCCTGCATACATGGGAGAGACCCAGAAAACTGAGTAGCTCAGGAAAGGCCAAGCAACCACCTTAAACATCATCTCTAGCTGAACACAAAACATGGAGTGGAGTGTCAGGAGCCAGTGGAGGGAAGTGACCAGGAAAAGCACAGCAAACAGGGTAGTTAGTTAGGCAGATCCGCTTTTGTGCTGCATTGACAGAAGCTTTTAGAGACGAGGGAAGCCCTTCTTTTAGAGCGGGAAGACTCCCTGAAAATGTAAATGAGCATTACAAAGGGGATTTCAGAGCTTCTCTGTTTTGTAAAACAATAAACCTAAAATAATCCTTACGCCAAGAAGCAAAATTTGTAATGACAAATTCTGCTCCCCTTCAGGGGCGTGACTTCAGAGACTACAGAAAAAACCCTGAGATCCCCTCACACCCTAATTGAGGAACTGAGGTAGCTGAGAGGAGGTCTGACTGGAGTGACAGGGACAGGAAGACACCCCCCCCCAGGCCCTCAGCCTTCCTCCGCTGGGCTCTTGTGCAACATGACACTCCAGCAATTTTGACGCCCTCTAGGAACACAGCCAAAAAGGAGCTTTGGGGAAAACGAAACTATCACTTGGGCTCTGTTATCCTGGGATCCGGACAGTTTCTGCCCTCCTTTGACACCATGAACCACAGTCCCCAGACCTTCTTCAGCGGCTCCCACACCAGAGGCCCCCCATCCTATGAGGTGCTCAAGGAGGAACATGAGGTGTCCGTCCTGGGGGGCTCCCAGAGTCCAGCGCCAGCGAGGACGACAGTGATCAACATCCAGACCGACACCGTCGTGCCCGACCACATCGTCTGGTCCCTGTTCAACACGCTCTTCTTCAACACCTGCTGCCTGGGCTTTGTGGCCTTCGCCTTCTCCGTGAAGGTGGGTGTGTGCCTGGGGGCTTCTCCAGAAAGTGTGTGTGAGCCCACAGGCGTCTCTTGCCAAGGAAGCCCTTGGGATGGGGGAGCCCGTGTGTGTGTGTGTGTGTGTGCGCGCAGGTCACAATGAGGCTGCATGGGAGTGGCAGGGTCAGCTTATGTCTTCAGGACTCCATGAAATTCCCTACTGACCATACAAAAAATTATATCCATGTGGCTCTACCACTCTTTCAGAAAAAACAAAGGGGCTCAGAAAAACCTGCCCCCTGGTGGGGTGATCCCAGCAAAGGGGTCAGGGCAGGGGGAGAGGAGCCCTGAGACCTCTGGAGAGGCTGAGATTTGGGGGGGGGGGGGTGTCCATTTGGCCCTGTCCTGCTCAGGCTCCAGGGAACAGGGAGGGGAGTGAGGGCAGGTGGAGGCTGGTCTGGGCAGGGACCAGGCAGGGGAGGACCTGAGTCATAGCACTTGGCTCTCCCCAGGACATGCTCCAGCCCCCCTCACCATCTCTTCTCCCCCAGTCTAGGGACCGGAAGATGGTGGGAGACGTGATCGGGGCCCAGAGCTATGCGTCCACCGCCAAGTGCCTGAACATCTGGGCGGTGGTCCTGGGCATCCTTTCCATCCTTGCTGTCATCATCACGGCGGTCCTTGTGCTGGTGTCAAATCACTGAATTACAGTTACTAGGTTCCTGATAGCTGCCTAAAGCCTGAGGTGGTCACCCCGTCCCAGCTGCTTAAACGCACACGTGTTTACAATGGAATTTAATAAACCACCTTTGTGACAGTGCTGTGCTTATTTGGAGAGTCCCAGCCTGCCCCTGAGGCTGAGCAACCCCACCTGTCCCACCTGCTTGCTGCCCAGAGGTGAGCAAGGGTCCGGTGCACAGCCAGGAGCGGCCAGGCCATCCTCCCGCAGGGGGCGCGCCTGTCCCCTTCTCTGCCCTCGCGCCGCCTCAAGGCCGGGATGGGCTCTCTCAGGACTGTCCCCTCCCGTCCCCCTTCCCGTCCCCGCTCTGCCCCTTCTCCCAGGCCTCTAGCGTTCCCGGGGCGGCTGGGGAAACACCGGTTATGCGCCCACTTCTCAGTGGTGCCCGTGCCCCCCTCTGCGCCTCGCCCACCCGCCTGGACCCGCCCCCACGCAGTCCCGCCCCGAGGCTCGGCGCCCTGCCCGCCCCGAGCCCGGCCCTCAGCCCCGCCCCGCCCCGCCCCCAGCTCCGCCCCGCCCCCAGCCTGGCCCTCGCCCCGCCCCCAGCCCGGCCCTCGGCTCCGCCCCCCCCCGCGGCTCCCCCACGCACCTGGCCTCGCCCGCACGGCTCTGGTCCCGCCCAACTGCTTCCCGCCTTTTCTTTCTCTCTTGGTTTTAAGCCTCACCGCGGTACTTTCCGCGTTGCTTCCCTGAGAGTGGGAGATGGAGGGAGGGAGGGAAACATCGACGTGAGGGCGGCGATTCGGGGCCTCCCGCTCGCGCCCCGACCGAGCCCGGGGACCGCACTCGCACCGGGTGCGAGCCCTTGGACGGACTCGCGGGGTCCCTGCAGTCCTGGGCGACGCCCTAACCGCTGAACAAACGGGCCGGGGCTCCCGTCTTTCCCGGGCAGGCTCACCCGCCCTTCGGGCAGCGTCTAGCCCGCCTGCCCGGCTCCGCGCTGGTCCCCGGGCCCGAGCCCGGCCCCGATTTCACCCGCCGCCCGCCCCGCCCCCACCGCACGGCCCTGCCCTGCCCCTGCGAGACCCCGCCCACCTCATGGCCCCGCCCCGGCGAGGCCCCGCCCCACCCCTGGCCCCGCCCCGGCGAGGCCCCGCCCTCCCACCGCCTGCGGGGCCCAGGACCCTTTCGACCCCGCCCAGGCCCCCGCCCCACCCACCGTCCGAGCAACGCCCACCTGGGTGACCCGCGACGCCGGGTCCACCGCGTCCCAGCAGAGCTAGCTGCTGGTGGGCGCCCGGGACTCGGGGTGCTCGCTGCTGGGTCCCCGCGGCCCAGCCGCCGGCACCCAGGGCCTTCCACTGACCTGCGTGTGCGCCTGAGTGAAGCCTCAGGAGGCCCAGCAGCTTTCCCGAAGACCACGGCGCCTTGCTGGCTGCAGACGGGGTCTCCCGCCGCAGCACCTCCGTCCCGAGTCACGGCGGCTCAGAGGGTCCTTCCCGCGCCGCGCGCGCTTCCTGCCCGCTGTCCGTCGGGATGTCCGACCGGCCCTGGGCCCACGGACGGGGTCGGGGTCACATGGCGGCGCCCCCTCTCCTGTCCTGCCCCGGAGCAAACCCTTCCCCAACCCCGAGGAGCGGATCTGGCAGCTGCAGGACCATCTTCCCTGGGCCTGAGCCCGCGGGACGTTAGTCCCGATGGAGGCTGTAGCAGTCTGCGGGTGGGGGGATCCTCGGCCGTGGCGGCCCCGTATGGATCTGGACGTGGGAGTGGGGCCCGTTTGATGAAAACTGCAGCATGCCATCCCCAAAGCCTGCCCCCAGCATGCTCATGAGACCCGCTGTTTCCTTTTTTAAAAAAACTAGCATATATATATAATTTGTTGATTTGAGGGAGAGAGGAAGGGAGAGGAGGAGAGAGAAAGAGAGAGACATCAGTGATGAGCCCCGCCGGGCCTGGCTCAGCGGTTGATCCAGGCGACCAGGGCTTGATCAATGACTCTCTCATCATTGATGTTTCTATCTCTCTCTCTCTCCCTCTCCTTTCCTCTCTCTGAAATCAATAAAGATATATTAAAAAAACAAAACTAAAAAAAGAAAAAGAAACATCAGTGATGAGAGAAACACCCCCAGTACATCGCCCCCTACTGGGGATGGAGCCCAAAACCCAGGCAGGTGCCCTGTCTGGGAATCCAACCTTGACTTCTTGCTTGGCTCATGGGCTGATGCTCAACCACTGAACCCCACCAGCTGGGCTCTGTTTCTTCTATTAAAAAATAAAGTCTTTTGAGGTCTCAGAAAAACTTGAAAATGGCTGTAATAAGACACCTAGTTACAGCTACCCTGGCTCTCTGTGAGCTCTATGACCAAGCTGGAGAAGACACTGGAGGTGAGGAGACATTGCAGACTTGGCAGAACCACCTTGGGCTCACCTGCCCTCAGGTGAACAGCTCCTCAAAGTGACATGGTCACTCAGGTTCTGTGCACATGACAGAAAGTGGTTCTAGAACACTACAGTGACAGCCGTCACCCTGCAACAACCACAGGCTGACACCAAACTTAATGTCTACCAGGGCTAGTAAGACCCAATTTTAATCCATCTACTCATAAGCATTTTACATCTCTTTGTGTCAGGAGTTCTCAAACTTGGGCATCAGAATCATTTGGACAATTTCTTAAAACGGATGCTGGGGTGGGAGCAGGAGTGGGGGGGGTAGCCTGAGGTTCAGATTTGGTAGGTCTGAGGTAGGAGGTCAGGAGGTGTGCCAAGGTCCAGGTGGTGGCGGTGACACTGCTGGTCAGACATGCACTTGTGACAACCTCTGCCCTGTAAAAAATTAAAAATTAAATTTAAAATAAGACAAAGAGAGTCAAGGTATCTATAATCAGATTAATAATTAACTCAAGTGTTCACCCCTGCAAGGTCATCAGCCAAGGCCTCTGCTGTTTCACTCTACAAGGGCCCCTAGCAGGACCTTGAAACTGGAAATTCTGTGACCCAGCCTGGAAAACAAGACCATAATGTTTTCAGAGACATTCATTCTATTCTTCACCACCCCTAGTAACCAGCCAATTACCAACTCACAAACAACAGGAAATAGAAACTTCCGAGAAATCAAAACTGCCTTAAAGAGGGAGGGATCCTGAGCACTGTCCCAGCATCTGCACCCACACTGCTCAGGTCTCTGCTTCAGGAAGCTTCCACCTGCTTCACCTGGGACCACAGCTGCTCCCCAAAGCCAGAGATGATCAAGCAGGAACATGAGTTGGTCAACCTGGGGGGTCCCCAGAACTCAGGGCCCATGATGTCCACCGTGGTCAACATCCAGACAGAGACCGTCGTGCCCGACCACATCGTCTGGTCCCTGTTCAACACGCTCTTCTTCAACTACTGCTGCCTGGGCTTTGTGGCCTTCGCCTTCTCCGTGAAGGTGGGTGTGTGCCTGGGGGCTTCTCCAGAAAGTGTGTGTGAGCCCACAGGGGTCTGCTGCCCAGATGGCCCTGGGGACTGGGGACCCCTAGTGAGAATGCTTTTCTGTGTGGATGTGTGTGGTTGGGTGGGGTTCATTCCCAGGGAGGGTTTGCGGTGGGGCTGCATGGACGGGCAAGTGGGTGGGAGGGTCAGCTCTGTCTCCACCATCCCCAAGAGCCCTCCTTCCACCCTAAGTAGAGAAATTACACCCTTCACACATCTGGCTCAAACCTTAAGTCTGGTCCAGAAGAAGGAAAGGTCCTTAAAGATGCTGACTCGGGGTGGGGTGAGAGGACAGCCAAGGGGCCAGGGCAGGGGGAGGAGGAGCCCTGAGACCCCTGGACAGGTGGAGTCTGTGAGGGACGGGTGTGCCTGGCCCTGTCCTGCTCAGTCTCCAGGGAACAGGGATGGGAGGGTCCCTGATCTGTCTGAGGGCAGGTGGAACCTGGTCTGGGCAGGGACCAGCCAGGGAGTCATAGCACCTGGCTCTCCCCAGGACCTGCTCCAGCCCCCCTCACCATCTCTTCTCCCCCAGTCTAGGGACCGGAAGATGGTGAGAGACATGATTGGGGCCCAGAGCTATGCGTCCACCGCCAAGTGCCTGAACATCTGGGCCCTGGTCTTGGGCATCTTTTCCACCATCGGAGTCATTGTTCTTCTGGCGTTTGTGCTCCCTGGATTCTTCAATGCAATGCGGAGGGGGTACTAGTCCCCACCTAGGGCATGTGACCAAGTGCCCCTACCCTCTGTGAACCCTGCCCTGGGGGCCCATCCCTGTACCCAGCACTTTGTACAGAATAGAGCTATGTGCAGCTGAACTCAATAAAGTGCACTTGTATGTGACGATGCTGACATTTCCTGGGCAGGGAACTGCGGGGTCCCCAGCCTGCCCCTGAGACAGCCCCAGCACCCCCTCTCCTACCTGCTTGCTGCTCTGAGAGGGACCCAACACTTTCTGAGATGTTCCTGGCCTCCCGCTGGGAGCAGCAGCTGGACCATGGTCCTAGGATGGGGGTCCCTCCCTCCAGTGCCTAAGCCCTGACCCAAGGGGCACTGGGTCCAGAGCACCCTTGGGCCCGAGGACAAGCCTCCCTGCCTCTGGGCTGGCTGGGAGCAGTGGTGCTGGGTGAGTGCGGCAGGCGAGTCCTCTGGGAGGCCATGGGGTTTGCATGTGGGGTGCAGGGATGGAGCCCCGACCCCGCAGCCCCTCCTGGGCGGTCCCACCATTGCTGTGTCCTCCTGCCTCCTCCAGCCCCCAGCTCTGTTCTTGCTCCTCTGCAGGGTACAGGGGCAGGTGCAGCCAGTGGCCAGGGAGGGACAGAGTGTTCAGCCCGATGGACAGAAACCCTGAGAGGAAGGACCCATCCTCCCAGCAAACCAGCTGGGCTTGCTGGCTGGAGCTGCTGCCAGTGCCCAGGAGGGTCTCAGGCGGTGGGCACCCTCGGGCTTTGGGGGTGAGCCTTTGCCAGGGCCCGGGATGCACATGGGAATGGAGCGGTCCTCAGCTTGACCCCCCACTCCCTGCACAGTGACCCTGAGAGGCTGGCGAAGTCCAGGTGACCACAGGCTGGTGTCAGCGAGGTGGACCCATGTCTCCATGGGCCTTGCCCTTTGGGGGCCTGGCCTCCCCCGGGTTCCAGCTGTGGGGCGAAGTCAGTCCCTTGCTGTGGTCTGTGGGCGGCAGCTGTTCCCGATGGGCTCTCCGTTCAGTCGGGGCACCCACGAGGGGCGGACAACCCAAACCCCCACGCCCCCTTTGCGACACCCCCTGCAGCACCCAACTCCTGGGCCAAACGTGGGTGCTTCGTCTGTGGTAGGCGATGCCTCCAAGGGCGCCCCTGTTCCCGGGGTCCCCCGGTGAGCACGAGGGGGCTCAGGCCCAGGGAAGATGGTCCTGAGGTGGGAGAACCCTCCTCGGGGTTGGGGGAGGATTTGCGCCCGGCAGGACGGAGGGGGGCGCCGCCACGTGACCCCGCCCGGCGCGGGCGTACCCCCGAGGGGCCGCGGGCAGGGGCGCGCTCGGCGGGAAGGAGCCCCTGAGCCGCGGCGACTGGGGCGCAGGTGCTGCGGGGAGACCCCGCCTGCAGCCAGCAAGGCGCCCGTGACCTCGGGCTCCGGAAAAATTACACGCGCGCCGGGGCTTCCCGCGGGCCCGACTGCAGGCGGGGCAGCCAGTGTCCGGGGAGGGACAGTGTTCAGTCGGAGGGACAGCGAGCGGCCTGAGTCCTGGGAGCCCCGCCAGCAGCTGTGGCCCGGGTGCCGGCGGACCAGGCGTCACCCGGCCCAGGGGGGGCGCGGCCGGGACTGTGGGTGCGGTGGAGGCTGGGCGGGGCCAGAGAGCGGCGGGGGCGGGGGATCTCGGGGCGTCGTCGCCCCTCCGGCTCTGGGGTCCCGGCTCTGAGGTCCCGGCCTCCCGCGCAGCGTCGTCTCCTCGCACCGCGGCCTCTCCCCGCGCGGCGGCCTCTCCCCGCACCGCGGCCTCTCCCCGCACAGCGTCGTCTCCCCGCACCGCGGCCTCTCCCCGCACCGCGGCCCCTCCCCGCACAGCGTCGTCTCCCCGCACCGCGGCCTCTCCCCGCACAGCGTCGTCTCCCCGCACCGCGGCCCCTCCCCGCACAGCGTCGTCTCCCCGCACCGCGGCCTCTCCCCGCACAGCGTCGTCTCCCCGCACCGCGGCCCCTCCCCGCACAGCGTCGTCTCCCCGCACCGCCGCCCCTCCCCGCACCGCGGCCCCTCCCCGCACCGCGGCCTCTCCCCGCGCAGCAGCGCGTTTCTCCCCCGGGGGGCAGGCCCGCGGGCCTCGCACCTCCCGGACCATCCTCCCGGGCCCGACCCCCTCCTGCTCAGACCTGGGACCCTGGGGACAGGGGCGCCCTGCTGGGGCCCCGTGGCTCATCCTGGGGACCCCAACCTGCCAGCCGCCTCAGGAGTCAGGCGCTGCTGCTGGGGGCGGGTGGGGGGCGTGGGTGAGGGGCGGGAGATCCGCGGCCCGTGTGGGGCGCGCGGGGAGAAAGGGGCGGGCTTGGCCGGCCCAGCGCCCAGCGCCCAGCGCCCAGCGCGCGCCCCGCTGCTGAAGGCGGGTCCCCCCGGGGCGCCCTGTGCCCACGCCCCTGGGAACCGTGACAGAACCGGGTACGGAGCTGATTTCAGGGATTCTCTCGCACCTGAGGAGCAGGAAACACGGGCTCTCTCCACAGGCGGCCTCTGGGCTCCCCAAGTCGTGTCCCCGAAGCCTTCTGGAGTGATGGGGGCCTTGGACCACGTGTTCTGGGCCAGGGCCCTGTTCCGCAGTGACTCCGTCCTGGGCCAGGGCTCAGATCCCTGGGAAGGAGAGAGCCCCCCCCCGCCCCCCCCGACCCTTTTCCGTGTTGCTCCTCGCGTGGGGCCAAGTAAGGTAAGGCCTGAGGACAGGCTCCACCCCACCCGGGGCAGCGAGGTGGGGCAGGTGCGGGTGGGCGCAGTCTCAGGGCAGGCTGGGGCTCTCCCAAGAGCCTCTCTCACAGCATTGTCACGTACATGTCCCCTTATTTTTATTTTTATTTTTAAAATTTTATTTTTGTTTAAAACATTACAGATGTCCCTTTTTCTCCCCAGTTACCCGTTCCACCCCGTCCCATCCGCCTCCCCAGTCCCTCTCCCCACCATTGTCGTGTCCTGGGCTGTGCATCTCTGCATATTAGTTCTTTGGTTACTCTCTCCCCCTCCAGCCACCCGCCCTCCTCCCTCCCTCTGACATTCGTTGAATCTATTCTGTTCATCAGCTTATTAAGTTCTTCATATTCCACGTATAAGCGAGATCATGTGATGTTTGTCTTCCTCTGCCTGGCTTATCTCACTCAGCATAATGTTCTCCAGGTCCCTCCATGCTGTCCCAAAGGGCACGAGATCCTCCTTTACAGCTGCGTAGTGTCCATGGTGTGAATGTCCCACAGCTTTTCATCCACTCATCTGCTGATGGGCACTTGGCTGTTTCCAGATCTTAGCTACTGTAAACTGTGCTGCTATGAACATATATTCTTTCTGATTACTGTTTCAGGATTTTAGGATACATTCCTAGGAGTGGAATCACTGGGTCAAAAGGCAGCTCCATTTTTAATTTTTTGAGGACCCCCCCATACTGTTTTCCATAGTGGCTGCCCCAGTCTGCATTCCCACCAGCAGTGCCCCAGGGTCCCCTTTCCCCACACCCTCGCCAGCACATGGCGTTTGTTGATTTGTTGATGGAGCCATTCTGACAGGTGTGAGGTGAGACCTCAGTGTGGTTTTAATTTGCATGTCTCTGAAAAGTATGGAACGCTTCAGGAATTTGGGTGTCATCCTTGGGCAGGGGTCATGCTAATCATCTCTGTATTGTTCCAATTTTAGTATATGTGCTGCAGAATCGAGCGCCTAGTCCCTTATTAAGTTCCATTGTAGACACATGTGCATATAAACAGCTGTGAAAAGGATGACAGCCTCAGGCTAAGGGCAGCTACAGGTGGCCTCCATCACCCTTTATGATGTCAGAATTGCCTGAAACTTAGTAAGCCACTGGCAAATAAAATGATGAAAATGATGGACACAAGGATGCCCAAGACCAGGGCCCAGATGTTCAGGCACTTGGCGGTGGACGCATAGCTCTGGGCCCCGATCCCTAGACTGGGGGAGAAGAGATGGTGAGTGGGGCCTGGAGCAGGTCCTGGGGAGAGCCAGGTGCTATGACTCAGGTCCCCCCCTGCCTGGTCCCTGCCCAGACCAGCCTCCACCTGCCCTTCAACCAGATCAGGGACCCTCCCCTCTGTGTGTCCCTGGAGCCTGAGCAGTACAGGGCCAGGGTGACCCCCCCCCCCCAGACTCTCAGCTTCTCCAGGGGTCTCCGGACTCCTCTCCCCCTGCCCTGGCCCATTTGCTGGCCTCTCACCCACCAAGGGTCAGAGTTTTCTGAGTACTTTTGTTCTTTCTGACAGAGCCTCAGAGCCTCAGAGCCTCATGGTGAGTCTGAGGGATGCAATTTCTGGTATGGTCAGTAGGGAACTGCTTGGGGTCCTGGGGACAAAGGCTGACCCTGCCATCCCCATGCATCCCATGCAGCCTCATCGTGACCTGCACACACACACACACACACACACACACACACACACACACACACACACAAGAGCTCCCCAGTCCCCAGGGCCATCTGGGCAGCAGACCCCTGTGGGCTCACACACACTTTCTGGAGAAGCCCCCAGGCACACACCCACCTTCACGGAGAAGGCGAAGGCCACAAAGCCCAGGCAGCAGGTGTTGAAGAAGAGCGTGTTGAACAGGGACCAGACGATGTGGTCGGGCACGACGGTCTCTGTCTGGATGTTGACCACGGTGGACATCATGGGCCCTGAGTTCTGGGGACCCCCCAGGTTGACCACCTCATGTTCCTGATTGATCATCTCTGGCTTTGGGGAGCAGCTGTGGTCCCAGGTGAAGCAGGTGGAAGCTTCCTGAAGCAGAGACCTGAGCTGTGTGGGTGCAGATGCTGGGACAGTGCTCAGGCCCCTCCCTCCCCCAGGTAGTTCTGATTTCTCAGAAATGTGTGTTTCCTGTTGTTTCCAAAACTGGTGATCTGGGCGGGTCCTAAGAGGGTGGAAGAAATCTATGTGTCAAGTGACATAAGAAATTGGGGGGAAATTCTGCAGTCCAATTGTGAATTTTCTGTCCCTGTCACTTGTGTCAGGACTTGTCTCCTCAAGGAGGACTGGGGTGAGTCCTGGGGACTTTTCCCGGCTTGGAGCCACCCGGTCCATTCCGCACCTCAGGCCTGAGGCTGTGTAGGTCTCACGGTCTCCATGCAGGGCTCCTACTAGGTGGCCCAGAAGTCTGGGTCTCTGGTGCTGGGGCCCCTTCCACCTTTCCAGATTCTGATCATGTGAGCATCTCCCCTGGGTCCCCCACAGGGCGCCAGTTGCTTCCTGCACGTGTTCCCTGCAGCCTATTGCTATGTGAAATTGTCCTGTTGAATAGCTGGTGTGGCTCTGTGTTCCCCTGGACCCCACTGACCCACTGATGGAGGCCAGGTGCACTGGGCAGTCAGAGGGCATGGAGGTTGAGCCCCTGCCCCTGGTGCCTGGTCTGGGGAGAAGTCAGAGGGGTTGGGATGCACTTGCTAAAAGGCCCCGTGGGCTGCACACACCAGTGCCCAGGGGACCACCCTCCCATTGTGACTGTTTCCTGTCCATGGGGTGCAGCTCAGCCTGGTGCCACTTTTACCAGGTGGCTGTCAGCAGACGTCACCTGGGCAGAGATCACAGTGACCTGCGGTGACTTGTTTGAATAACCTTTACTTGTGTTAGTGCAATTTATATAATTTACGGGTTATGATTTAACTCTTTTTTTAAAATATGTTTTTATTGATTTTAGAGCGAGAGGGAGGGAGAGGATGAGAGAAATAAAACATCGATGAGAGAGAAACGTCGGTCGGCTGCCTCCTGTACGTTCCAGCTCGAGGGGATCGAGCCCAGAACTAGGCTTGTGCCCTGACCGGCAATCAAACTGGTGACCTTCTGGTGCATGGGTTGATGCTCAACCACTGAGCCACACCAGCCAGGCATGATTTAATTTTTTAAGCAGGTAAAACTGCATAACACAAAATTTTCCACTTTACCCAGTGATAGTGTACAATTTAGTGGCTTTTACTACATCTTTGGTGTGTCTGGCTTCAGGTGTTCCAGCTCCAGGCAGGGCCTTTGATCAGCAGTCTACTTCCTGTTTGCAAGGATTTCCCTGTTTGGGGAATTTCATATCAGTGGAATCATGCAGTGTGTGGCCTTTTTTCCTGTCTTATTTCACTTAACACCATGTCTTCAAGGTTCACCTGTGTTGCAGCTGTGTGCGTCCTTTCACGGCTGATTAATACTTTGTCGGAAGGACATACCAACTGAGTTTTCCATTCATGAGTGTGCACCTGTGTGGTTCCCCACTTTCTGGCTGTTACGAACAATGCTGTTAGGGACACTCGTGTGCAAGTCTCTGCATGGACACCCGTTTTACTTCTCTCCAGTAGACACCTAGGAGTGGGATCAAGGGACCACATGATGACTCTGTGGTTGCCTGTGAGGAACTGCTGTCCATTCCCACAGCGGCTGCACCAGTTGCGATCCCACCAGCAGTCACTGCACTTTCAGTTCCCCCATGTCTTCACCAGCACACGCAGCTGTACCTGGTTGTTGGGTATCTCCTGCATTTGCTGGTGGTGCCCAGCTCCTCGAGTGCTCGTGGGCCATTGTGTGTCTGGAGAATGTCTGCTCACATCCTTGGCCTACTACCTCCTGGACTGTTGTGTTGTTGCTTTTGAAATGTGATGGTTCTTTCCTGTCCTAGACCCTTGTCACACCTGTGAGTTGCAGAATTTCTCTCTCGTTTTTTCACTTTCTTGAGTGTCCTTTCAGGCACAAAGGTCTTTAATTTGCCAAAGTGCAAGTCACCTATGTTTCTTCTTGTTGCTTCTGTCATATATAAGAAACTGTCACCTAATTCAAGGTCACAAAGGTTTACAGCTGTTTCTTTCTAACAGTTTTGTAGTTTTAGCACTCATTTTGGGTCTTTGATCCATTCTGAATTAATTTTTTTACAATTTTAAGGTAAGGTCCAACATTATTCCATCCCACGTGGCTATCTAGCTATTTCAGCACCATTTTTGAAAGGTCTTGGCACCCTTGTCCAAAATGAACTGGCCCCAGGAGAATCAGTTTATTATGGGGCTCTAAATTCTATCCTTTGGCCCACATGTCTGTCCTCACGCCCTGGTTACTACAGCTTTGAGTCCCCAACAGTGTTCTTTCTCAAGATTGTTTCGGCCTGACAATTCCATATGCATTTTAGGGTCAGCGTATCCATTTCTGAAAACGGTTAGGGGGATTTGCCAAGGGAGAGGCCTACAAGGCTTGTTGAAAGTAAAAAACAGATTTATTGAAAACCACCTGGGTGCAGGCAGGGTGAGGCTCAAGGGGCAGTCACCACCCCAGGAGGGAGAGACTGCTTTTTATAGGGCTTAGTTGGATGGGGGTGGGGGTGGGGGGAGTTGGGTAAAGGGTTCAGTCTTGTTTGTGCTCTTTCTGTGGTTCCTGGGGTAGCTGCAGGTGTTCTCCCTGTTCCTTTGGGGCTTGGCAGGGGCTTGTGGTTACTTTGTGGTTTGTCAGTTGCCAAGTTCCTGCTCCTACCAAGATGGGAGTTTTGGACTCGGGGTGCCAGGGGCCTTATGTGAACCCCAGATGCCTTTCTGTTTCCTAGATATTCCAGTTCCTCTCACAAGATTTTGTAGGTTTCAGCATACATCTTGCACCTACTTGGGTAAATTTCTTACTCAGTATTTTATTTTTGTTGCGTTTTCTGTTGTTTTTTTAACCCTCACCCGAGGACATTTTTTCCATTGCTTTTCGGAGAGAGTGGAAGGGAGAGAGAGAGAAAGAAAGATCGATCTATTGTTCCACTTATTTATGCATCATTGGTCGCTTCTTGTATGTGCCTTCACCGGGGACAGAACCCACAACCTTGGCGTATGGGGGTGATGCTCCAACCAACTGAGCTACCTGACCAGGGCTGAACTGATTTTTAAAATATATACATTTTTGCCCAGCCAGGTGTGGCTCAGCGGTTTAGCATCGACCTAGGATCCAGGCCATCGGGGTTTGATTCCCAGTCAGGGCACATGCCCAGGTTGTGGGCTCGATCCCCAGTCAGGGGAGGCAGCCGATCCATGACTCTCTCATTGCTGTTTCTATCTCTCTCTCTCCCTCTCCTTTCCTCTCTCTGAAATCAATAAAGATATATTTTTAAAATATATATTTTTTTATTGATTTCAGAGAGAGGAAGGGAGAGGGAGAGATAGAAACATCAATGATGGGAGTCATGGATCGGCTGCCTCCTGCACACCACCTGCCTGGGGATGGAGCCCACGACCCGAGCATGTGCCCTGACCGGGAATCAAACTGAGATCTTCTGGATCCTAGGTTGATGCTCCACCCCTGAGTCACGCCCGCTGGGCAAGCCCTGGGTCTTTTTTTGCCTGAAGATCTCTGAGATGTGCAGAGACCTGTTTTCTAAACAGTGAGTGTAGACCCGGTGATGTGAAAATCTTCCTCCTCCCAGTAACTAGGTCTTTTTAAAGGAGAGGCTCTGGGAGTGTTCAGCTAACCCTGGATGCTGCAGGACCTACAGGCAGAGAGGGGAAGGCCTGGCAGAAAGTGACAAGGGGGCCCAGGCCCTGTCCCTTCCCCTCTAGGAAGAGCCACAAGAAACCCTGAGGAAGATTTAGAAACAAACAACCTTTTTTGACTGTCAAAGGGAACCCTCAAGTGCACCCTCCTATCCAGTTTCATGTGGGACCTCACTGCCAGGAACCAGCAAACCTCCAGGGTCGTCCCTGTCTGGGCAGGTCCCGGGGCAGGAATCCATCCCACTTCCCAGCCAGGCCTCAGCCTGTCGGCCAGGCAGCACAGAGCCCGGAAATCTTGTGGCGGCTTAATCAGAAACAGCAGCAGACCTTGGCCTTCCCTGACAAAGTCCTGCCCCCGCCCCCTGGGGACTGTTTTTCTTCCTAGCTCTTAAACTTTTTGGACTTGCACTTAAGAATTTTAGTTCAATTTCTTTGAGACGCAGCTCAGTGCGGGAAAGGATTCTTTTCTTTAGTTAAACAATTTTTAATTTTTCAACTCGAGTGTATTAGTGTACACAGGTGCCCAACGCAGTGATTAGACACAGCTTACTAAGTGTTCACCCCGATACATCTAGTGGCCGTCTGACACCACCCACAGTGTGACAATATTATTGACTGTATCCCCTGTGCCGTCCTTCCCGTCCATCCCGAGACTGTTCTGTAGCTGCCAGTTGGTGCTTTTTAATCCCTTCACCTTTCTCACCCGCCCCCGAGCCCCTCCCCTGTGGCCACTGTCAAAATGTTCTCCAGGAGTCTGTCTGTTCATTTTGTTGCTTAGAATCCACCTGTGGGGGAGATCCTCCGGCACTTGTCGCTCTCTGTCTGACTTATTTCACACAGCGCAAAGGCCCCTAGGTCCATCCACGCTGTTGCGAAGGGCAAGACTTCATTCTTCTTCACGGCCAAGTGCTATTCCACTGTGTACGCGCCTCACTTCTTCATCTGCCCGTCTGCTGGTGGTTTCTTCAGATAAATACCCAGTAGCGGGATTGCTGGGTCCTTCCTTGTCTCTCGTTACAGTCTTTGATTTAAATCATATCTTGTCTGCTATAAGTATCGCCACCCAAGACTTGTTTGTTTGTTTGTTTCCAATTTCATGAAATACCTTTTCCCACCCCTTTGCTTTCTGCCCTGCCCCCATGCCTTTCTATCCGAAGTGAGTTTCCTGTGTACAGCCCCTGTGAGGGTCTCCTTTCCTTACCCACTTGGCCACCCTGGTCTTGAACTGTATGGTGATTTCTCCATGGGTACTGGTATTGGGAAAGCCTCATGTTCACCAGGGGGTGTTTCGGGTTGCTGCTCTCACAGCTCCGAGCCTCTTTGTGCTGCCGTCCACCGGAAGTGACCTGTGCTAGGCTGCGCTGGGTACTGGGTAGCGTAGAGTTTGCCTAATGAACACTGTTCTTGTCCACATCAGGGTGTGAAGGAAGCAAAAGCTGCCCCCCATCCTCCCCCCAAGCCCAGGAGGATACACTCAGGGTTGTGTGGGAGGCCCAGCCCTTCCTGATGGGTGAGGCTCCTGAGCGGGGCAGCCTGGTTGCTGCAGCTCAGCAACAGGTGTAACTGGTTAAGAGAACACAGGCTGGGGTGAGGAAAGGGAGCCTGTGGGGCGAGCAAGGCCCCAGCACTTATCTCTAGAGTTTGGAGGTTCTTCCCTGAGGAGCTGAAGGGTCTGAGATCTCACCCCCCCTGCAAGCTGTCAGGTGAGCCTGCACTTTCAGAAGACACAGGCCTCTGGGTCAGAGATGAAGGACAGTGCCCTTCTCACAGCAACAGCTGCAGCCAGGGTTCACCCACAGGGGTCTGGGGAGGCCCAGGTGACCCCTGCTGTGGGCATGGCCTAGGACCAGGGAAGTGACTCTTCTATGGGGACGTGACCTTTGCCTCAAGGTGGACATTGTGGTAATTATACTGTCTGCATCTCCTAAAGCTGATCACCAGAAAAAAGTCCTCAAAAGGAGTCTGGAAGGGAGGTGGGGAGGTTTAGCCACCGGAGCGCCCTGGCTCCTCTCCTGCTGGCCCCTGGTTAGGGACCAGGTCCCCCTCCCTGAATTCTCACTCCTCTGGTAGGTCTGGGATCTGCCTGTCCCACCGGGCAGGCCAAGCGGCCCAAGGTGCCGGGCAAGTTTGCAGAAGGCGCCTTCCCACTTCCCCGAGGCTCAGCCTTGAGGGAACCGCCCTGGGCACCTGTGGCTGCTCTTCTGCGATGGACCCACCCTGTCCCTGCTTGGGTCCCCGGCTTCGGGTCCCTTTTGCTGCTTCCCCTTCCCTCTTTTTCAGCAGGGTCGTGGTGCAGAGGGGAGCATCTACCCAACCGCTGTCTTTTTTTTTTTTAATTAAAAAAAAATATGTTTTTGTTGATTTTTTCAGAGGGGAAGGGAGAGGGAGAGAGAAACGTGGATCCGCTGCCTCCTGCACGCCCCCGGCTGGGGATGAGCCCACAACCGGGCCTGTGCCCCGACCGGGAATCGAACCGGCGCCCTCGTGGTGCGTGGAACACGCGCAACCGGCTGCGCCGCACCTCGGGGCCCAACCGCCGCCGTCTCGGCGCTTTCGCGGCACAAGCCGAGCGAACCCCCCGGCCGGGGCCCCCGCCCCCCCCCCGCCCTCCTTCTCCCCGCCCCCCCGGCCCCCCCCCCGCCCTCCTTCTCCCCGCCCCCCCGGCCCCCCCCCCCGCCCTCCTTCTCCCCGCCCCCCGGCCCCCCGGCCCCCCCCGCCCCCCCGCCCTCCTTCTCCCCGCCCTCCTTCTCCCCGCCCCCCGGCCCCCCGGCCCCCCCCCGCCCTCCTTCTCCCCGCCCCCCCGGCCCCCCCCCGCCCTCCTTCTCCCCGCCCCCCCGGCCCCCCCCCCGCCCTCCTTCTCCCCGCCCCCCGGCCCCCCGGCCCCCCCGCCCCCCCGCCCTCCTTCTCCCCGCCCCCCGGCCCCCCGGCCCCCCCCGCCCTCCTTCTCCCCGCCCCCCCGGCCCCCCCCCGCCCTCCTTCTCCCCGCCCCCCCGGCCCCCCCCGCCCTCCTTCTCCCCGCCCCCCCGGCCCCCCCCGCCCTCCTTCTCCCCGCCCCCCCGGCCCCCCCCGCCCTCCTTCTCCCCGCCCCCCCGGCCCCCCCCGCCCTCCTTCTCCCCGCCCCCCCGGCCCCCCCCGCCCTCCTTCTCCCCGCCCCCCCGGGCCCCCCCCCGCCCTCCTTCTCCCCGCCCCCCCGGGCCCCCCCCCGCCCTCCTTCTCCCCGCCCCCCCGGGCCCCCCCCCGCCCTCCTTCTCCCCGCCCCCCCGGGCCCCCCCCCGCCCTCCTTCTCCCCGCCCCCCCGGGCCCCCCCCCGCCCTCCTTCTCCCCGCCCCCCCGGCCCCCCCCCGCCCTCCTTCTCCCCGCCCCCCCGGCCCCCCCCCGCCCTCCTTCTCCCCGCCCCCCCGGCCCCCCCCCGCCCTCCTTCTCCCCGCCCCCCCGGCCCCCCCCCGCCCTCCTTCTCCCCGCCCCCCCGGCCCCCCCCGCCCTCCTTCTCCCCGCCCCCCCGGCCCCCCCCGCCCTCCTTCTCCCCGCCCCCCGGCGCCCCCCCCCGCCCTCCTTCTCCCCGCCCCCCGGCGCCCCCCCCCGCCCTCCTTCTCCCCGCCCCCCGGCGCCCCCCCCCGCCCTCCTTCTCCCCGCCCCCCGGCGCCCCCCCCCGCCCTCCTTCTCCCCGCCCCCCGGCGCCCCCCCCCGCCCTCCTTCTCCCCGCCCCCCGGCGCCCCCCCCCGCCCTCCTTCTCCCCGCCCCCCGGCGCCCCCCCCCGCCCTCCTTCTCCCCGCCCCCCGGCGCCCCCCCCCGCCCTCCTTCTCCCCGCCCCCCGGCGCCCCCCCCCGCCCTCCTTCTCCCCGCCCCCCGGCGCCCCCCCCCGCCCTCCTTCTCCCCGCCCCCCCCCGCCCCCCGCCCTCCTTCTCCCCCCCCCCACCTCCGCCGCTCCCCGGGCTTCCCGGACCCGCGCGCACGTGGTTTCGGGGAAAAGCGAGAAACCGGGGAAGGAGGGAGCTCGGACCTGAGGACCGCGCCCCGCCCCCAGGCCCGCAGCCCCCGCCCCGCCCCCCAGGCTCCCGGGGCCGCCCCCCGCGCGCCCCTTTCTGCGGCCACCACCCAGGACAACCGCCGCGACCTCCTGGAGGTTGTCGCCCTCCCAGCGCAGTACTCGAGCTTCACCGAGGGCTCGGGTCCGTCCCGCGGGCGCCCGCGGGGTGCAGACCCTCCCCCGCCGGGCGCCCCCGCTTCGGGGCAGAAGAGCCCGCGGCCTCGCAGTGACCCCTCCAGTCAGGCGTGGTCCTGCGTCGCCACCTGGTGGCCGCCTGGAAAACTGCCACCCCAGGGGTGGGGGGCAGAGAAGAGGGTGAGGAGTGGGGTCTCCCCCAGAGGAGCTGGGTCCGGGTCCCCGCCGTCAGCCCCGCAATCCCAAGGACCGCGCGGGGCGTTAGACCCCACAAGACCGCAACTCTGACTCCATCAGAATTCTCACCCTGACTGGTCCCCATCGCATTTCTGATCAGACTGAAGCCCAAATTAGGGCGCGCCTTTAGGGGCCCGGAGGGGAGTTGCTGGACCCAAAGGTGAGGGCCCCTGTTTTAACCTGTGGTTGTTGGCCCCGCGCACCTGGAGACGACCCGCAGACCCGCAGAGATGGCGGGAGGAACAGGTGGCCGGGCAAGATGCTGCTGGCGCGGGGCAGGGCCAGTGTCCCCAGGAAGGGATGCTGCGTTACCCCGGAGTCCTTCAGCACTGTAGGACACCCCAGGATACCCTCCAGTCCCCGCGCGGCAGGACACCCCATCCCAGTGCTGTAGAACATCCCCAAGGGCTCCCCCATCCCGTGCTGCAGGACACCGCCAAGGGCACCCCCATCCCAGTGCTGCAGGACACCCCCAAGGGCACCCCCATCCCAGTGCTGCAGGACACCCCCAAGGACACCCCCATCCCAGTGCTGCAGGACACCCCCAAGCACACCCCCATCCCAGTGCTGCAGGACACCCCCAAGCACACCCCCATCCCAGTGCTGCAGGACACCCCCAAGGACACCCCCATCCCAGTGCTGCAGGACACCCCCAAGGGCTCCCCCATCCCAGTGCTGCAGGACACCCCCAAGCACACCCCCATCCCAGTGCTGCAGGACACCCCCAAGCACACCCCCATCCCAGTGCTGCAGGACACCCCCAAGGACACCCCCATCCCAGTGCTGCAGGACACCCCCAAGGGCTCCCCCATCCCAGTGCTGCAGGACACCCCCAAGGACACCCCCATCCCAGTGCTGCAGGACACCCCCCAAGGACACCCCCATCCCAGTGCTGCAGGACACCCCCAAGCACACCCCCATCCCAGTGCTGCAGGACACCCCCAAGCACACCCCCATTTGTTAAACAGCCAAGGGAGAGCAGAGCGGGGTGCAGAGGTGCTGGGGGCACAGGCAGTTTGGGCAGCTCTCTCCAAGCCCACACCCCCCTAGGAAGAGGAAGTTGGTTAAATCCCCCCAAGAGTTGGGGACAGCTGGCAAGGACCAGGCTCTGTCCTCATGGAGCTCAGAGTGCAGCAGGGGAAAAACAAACCAGGAGGGAAGCAGGATAACCTCCGCATTTGTAAGGCGAGGAAGCCACGGGGTTTGCTGTAGAAACTGTGATGAGAGGGGCGGGAGTCCAAGGAACCTCCCAGGGAGAGGGATGGATGAGAGCCCAGGCCCCCAGGGGTCTGGCCAGAGGAGAGGGCTGTGCAAAGGTCCTGGGGTGAGCAAGGGCTGTTTGCTGCTGCAGTGGAGGGAACCAGAGGGGAAGTGGTCAGAGACCAGATGCCAGCAGTGGCATGGCTATGAGACTGCAGTGGGTGTCCCATGTTTCTCCCAGCATGTGGGGTGAGGGAGGGGGGCATGCACTTCCTAGGTTGGTAAGGAGGAGATGCTGGGTGCAGGGAAGGGGGGCAGCCTCTGGACCATTCCAGGGCAACATTGTTCCCAGGCTGGGTCCATGGCTGCCGCTCAGGACACCCTGCTCCAAGGCACCAGGAGAAGGGGTGGGAGCAGAGGGTGTGGAGGGAGATTCTGGATCAAAATTTCTCCTCTAACTTTGTGATTGGAGCCGCACCCAGATGCCTTTCTCTCCTGCCTTTTGCGGAGCTTTCACCCCGGTTGACCTGAAAGCAGCCCTGTAGGGACAGGCTGGCTGGGCTGTGAAAATGAGGAGAGGTGGGTGCAGGGCAGTCCCCAAAACAGCCCGTGCTGCTGAATGTTCACAGCCAGCTCCCCGGGAAAGGCTCGATTTGTAGTGTTTGCCACTTTCCAGGGTGTGTAGACCCCACTGTGGCTGATCTCAAGCTTCCTCGGGACACCACACACCTTTGGCTCTTACTGTAGAATTCAGCTTTGAATTTCATTTTGAAAAATTTCATAGTGGGAAGGAAAAACCACCCTCTACATAAATAATGTGTGTACCCTGATTTCATACACCTGAATATGGCCACCTCTGGTCCCCAGGGACCACATTCCAGAACTAGCCACCAGCCCGGTCCACAACCAGAGCTCTGGGCCAGGGGGAGAACTTAGGACCCAAGTGTTCCAGATGACACCCAAGGCAGGTGCCAGCTGCCCCCACTGCACTGTGCCTACACTGAGGCCCAGCCTGCCCAAACCATTTCCCTCTGGCCCAGATCAAACTCATGGGTCACTGGAAAAGCACAGGCCAGGATGAGGCTGGGTCCCTACCCTTCTGGAGAGGGGTCCCTGGAGTTGGCCTGTAACCTCTGTCCTGTTTGGGTCCTGTCTCCAGTCCCTTCCTGGCCTGGAACAACTCTGGCTGCTCCCCTCCCTGCCCCTCAGGACCCCTGAGGTACCATGAACACTGTAGCACTCACCACCTGCAGGCATGGACTGGAATAAATCCTGGCCCCCTTCACAGACCAGCAAACCGAGGCTCAGAGAGGCTAAGTCACAGCCTGGGTTGCACAGCCAGGATGCAGAGCAGCAGGAACTAAGTCCACATTGCCACCCCTTGTCACACACACCCAGCCCTGCACCCAAGGAACACTCAGTCGAGCAGGACAGGCAGATGTGAACCCCAATGAGGTGGCCAGGCCTTGAGGGGTAGCCCAGCCAGGGACAGAGCCCTGGTTTTAGAGTCTGAGGGGCACATGCCAGCCCTGCCCCTGGCTGACTTGTGGGATTTGGGGCCGTGGGCACCTTTCTGGTCTGTAGCTCCTTTATCCCCATGTTGGAGCCGATGACGCAGGATTCTAGGAGACTCTGTCAGCCACCTGGCATGGGGCAAGTTGGCTCCAGGGGTTGTGGGGCCCAAAGCATACACAGGTGTTGGCTCTCTAAAGGAGAGAACACAAACTTACAGAAACAAAATTGGGGCGAAAGTGAACATTTACTTAGAGAAAAAAAGACAAACTACAAGTTTGAAAATCTGACAAACACCACAAACATACAAAATGTAGAAAATAACATAATATTCCTGTTAATTAGCCACCTGATCTATCCCATAATACTTGTGCTGCCTTTCGGGGCCACATACTTGGTCGTTACCTCAGTTGGACACCTTATGTCATGTTTGATAGAAGACTGGAGTTCTCTCCTACTCCCAGCTGATTAAAATTAGTTTTTTCCTATTTATTGTTAGAATCCACATGCCCTGCCTGCAGCACAGAGAAAGTTCCTTGTGCCTTGAACAGCAGGACATGGGACCAATTCTATTTCATGAGATTCCTTTTTAAAAACAATTTCTAATTGTGTGCAGTGTGTGGTGGGCCGCACTTCCACTGGGTGGTGGCAGGCCCACTGAGGTCTGGTGCTCTGCACTCCCTGTGGTCCCCTCAACACCGCAGGACACGATCTGCCCCACAGATAACCTTGCCCTGAACCTGCAGCTCATGAGGCCAAAGGGGTGTTTTGTGGCTGAGTCTTAATTTATAAAGGTGACCAAGTGAGGACACAGCGGTCACTGCCACTGAAAAGCTTGATGTTATTCGCAGAGCCCTAGAAATGAGGGCCCAACACGCCCTGCAGCCACGGGGAGGAGGGCAGAAGGAAAGACAGGTCTGGGAAAAGCCCTAGGAGGGGCAGTGTGAATAATTCCAGCAGATTTGGGCACAGGGGCTGTCCCTCCCAGCCTGGCACCTGGCCCTGAGGTGCTATTGACCTGGAAAACTTCCACGAGGTGTGTGACGGCTGGATAAGAAGGTGACTGAGACTGGGCTCTGGGTCACAGGAAATGTGAACCACAGCGGCTGTTCCTCTGGACTTATGACTGATGGATGCCAAGTAGATGCAAAGAGAACCCAAGAGAATGCAGGACAGGAGGAGCCAGCTGGGGGTGGGGGTGGGGAAGGTGATCTTGGGGCCTTTAGTCCTCTGGCCCCCTCCCTTCCCGACAGTAAATTGTGTTCTTCCCAAAACCACAAGTGCTCTCGGGCACCCAAGGGACGTTCACATGTTAACATGGTAAAAATACAGTGCAGCCCTGGCCAGAGTGGCTCAGTTGGTTGAGCGTTGTCCTGTGCACTGAAAGTTTGCCGGCTCGACCCTCGGTTGAGATGTGTACAGAAGGTAACCGATTGATGTTTCTCTCTTATATCAATGTTTTTCTCTCTCTCTCTCTCTCTCTCTCCCTCCCTCTCTCCCTCCCTCCCTCCCTCCCTCCCTCTTCCTGTCTCTAAGCATGTCCTTGGGTGAGAAAAAAACAAGAACACATGTGATTAAGTCAACGGATGCACAAGAGGCATTCTGTAAAATTCAATTTCTGTTCTTAAGATGTCTTAGCTGTTCAGGAAGAGACGGGAACACTGTTAATCTGATAAGAGCCTCTACCAAAAACCTTGGGCAGTAATGGAGTCAATGGGACACAGAGACGCCCATGGGCACCACCACTGCGAATTAGCCTGGATGTGGCTGGTGAGCTGGGGAAGTTTGTAACCAAAGGAACAAAACTGTCTTTATTCACAGATGACACTGCTGTGGGTGGGTGTGTGTGTCTAGAGAATCTATAAGTTCTGATGGTGAGCAGGGAGTTTAGCAAAGTTGTCGGATTCAAAATCTATGTGGAAGATTCGACTCTAATTCTACATATTAGCAACTAGCTGGAAAACTAAAATTTCATAGGCAATCCAGGGGTAATGCAAAATATCAAGTAGGAGGAATCACGGGACATCGCCGGGGATGTTGAAGAAGCTGCAGGTGGGTGGAGAGCCGCGTCCACGGCTTAGGAGGTTCCATGTGGACTCTGCCGGATTCGTTAAGTCTTTCCAAACATTTATAGAACAAAGAGATTTCTATCCAAACCCCAACCAAGTGTTTGTGTTTGTGGAACTTAAAATGCTGATTCCAAGATGTATATGGCAATACAAATTCAATTCCACAGTTATTGACCTTGCCTGGTACTGGGGTACATCAGAGAATGAACCCCCCACGACTGCCCTGGCCTGTGGCTCGGCTGGTCGGAGAGTCATCCCACCAGTTACACCGAGAGGCTGCAGGTTCAATCCCCAGTCGGGTCTCGTACAAGAAGCAACCGACCGATGCTTCTCTCTCTCTTTCTCTCTCTAAAATCAATGAACATCCTCTCCAGTGAGGGTAGAAGTAAATGAATACATAAAAATAAAACCCACCATGACTGCCTTGAGAGTTCTCATTCCGGAAGGGGAGACATACAGAGACACATTGAACAGTATAAACGATTCCCAGCTGTCAGAAGGTTATAAGCACTTCCAGGAGACTGAAGAGCAGGGCAGGTGAGGGCCAGGACTACTGAGGGCAGTGGGAGGGCAGTTTGCATAACTGGCTCTCAGCCAGGAGGGGGCGCAGTGAAGGCCACATTTGCAAGACACCAGAACAGCTGAAACAGCAAGTGCTCCAAGGTGGAGAACCTGGCCAGGTATCAGGGCATATTGTGACCCTTCGTAATTAAGACGGCACCAGGTCAGTGGGGGGACACAGGAGAACGTTAATTAACAAGTGGAACAGAACAGAGATCCCGGAAACTTACCCTCGTCTGAAAGGACGCTGGATTTGAGACCAAGGTAGCATGTCCCAGCCATGGGAAAAGCAGGGACTTTTCAATGTATAGTGCTGGGACAACAGAATTTATACAAAGGGAGACAGTGAATTGTGCTCCAACCTGAACCCATCCTCAAAGATCCATTCCAGCTGGACTAGAGACTCAAACATGCAGGCAGAGCCGGAAAGCATTAGGAAATGATATAGAAGAACATATTCATGATCTTTAAAAATATACATATTTTTATTGATTTCAGAGAGAGAGGAAGGGAGAGGGAGAGAGAGAAACATCAACGAGAGAGTCATTGATTGACTGCCTCCTGCACGTCCCCGACTGGGGATCGGGTTATGGGCATGGGCCCTGACCTGGAATCGAACAGCGATCTCCTGGATCCTAGGTCAATGCTCAACTGCTGAGCCACGACGGCTGGGCTCTTTTTATTTTTTTAAATTTAATCCTCACGGGAGGAGTGAGGATAGTTTTCCATTGCTTTTTTTTTTTTTAATTTATCTTTATTGTTGAGAGTATTACAGGTGTCCCATTTCCCCCCCTAATTGACCCCCTCCACTTCGCTACCACCCCCTCCCCAGGCCTTCACCCCGTTATTGACTGTGTCCATGGGTTATGCATATATGCATATAACTTCTTTGGTTAATCTCTTCCCACCCTCCATACCCCTTCCCTCTTTCCTCTGAAATATGATTGTCTGTTAACATGCGTCAGTGTCTCTGGACCTATTTAGTTCATCAGATTCTTCTGTTCATTAGCTTCTTCTTAAAGAAGACCCTTCAACTTTTCCTGTAGTGCCGGTCTGGTGGTGATGAACTCCTTTAGCTTTTTCTTATCTGTGAAGCTCTTTATTTGACCTTCAGTTCTAAATGATAGCTTTGCTAGGTAGAGCAATCTTGGTTGTAGTTCCATGTTTTTCATCACTTTGAATATTTCTTGCCACTCCCTTCTAGCCTGCAAAGTTTCTGTTGAGAAATCAGCTGACAGTCTTATGGGGGCTCCCTTGTAGGTAACTAACTGCTTTTCTCTTGCTGCTTTTAAGATTCTCTCTTTGTCTTTAGCCTTAGGCATTTTAATTACGATGTGTCTTGCTGTGGGCCTCTTTGGGTTCCTCTTGTTTGGAACCCTCTGTGCTTCCTGGACTTGTAAGTCGATTTCTTTCCCCAGGTAGGGTAAGTTTTCTGTCATTATTTTTTCAAATAGGTTTTCAATTCGTTGGTCTCTTTCTTCCCCTTCTGGTACCCCAATAATACGAATGTTGGGCCTCTTGAAGTTGTCCCAGAGGCTCCTTATACTATCTTCATATTTCTGGATTCTTTTTTCTTTTTGCTCTATTGGTTGGGTGTTTTTGTTTCCTCATGTTCCAAATTGCTGATTTGATTCTCAGTGTCCTCTACTCTACTGTTGATTCCCTGTAAATTATTCTTCATTTAAGTTTGTGTAGCCTTCATTTCAAATTGGTACTTTATTACGTTATCGATTTTCTCAGTTATTTCCCTAATAGTCTGCTTAAACATCCTTATAAACAAAATTCTGAACTCTATCTGTTAGCTTGCTTGGATCTATTTCATTTAGTTCCTCTTCTAGAGATTTCTTCTCTTCTTTCTTTTGTGACATGTTTCTTTGCCTCCACATTTTGGCTGCTTCCATGTGTTTGTTTCTATGTATTAGGTAGAGCTGCTATGTCTCCTGGAGTTTGTAGAGTGGCTTTGTGTAGTAGGTGTCCTGTGGGGCCCAGTGGCTCAGCCTCCCCAGTCCTCTGAGCTGGGCCTTCTAGGTGCTCCCCTCTGTGGGCTGTGTGCACTGTCCTGTTGTACTTGAGCTTTGGTTGCTGTTGGTGTCACTGGGAGGAATTGACCCCCAGGCCAATCAGCTGTGAGGACCAGCTGCAACTACAGCCAAAGAGCTGCTGTGCTGGAGACACCCCCATGGAACAGGATTTACTTCAGTGGGGCTTTGGTGTTCACCAAGTGCGCCCCTTGAGTGTATAACTCGTGGATGTGGTAGGGTTGTAATCCAGCGTGGTCCAGTCTGACCACCAGGTGCGCTGTCTGTGGGGTCTCCGGGGAGGTGCAAAGTCAGCCTGTGCCAGTGCCTTGCCCAGGGCCACCCAGCATGAGCTATACAGCAAACTGTAGTTGGCTGCTACTTGTGCTGGGCTTTTCGTTGTCCAGGAGAGGCCAAGCTATGAGCCAGTGCAGGCTGCCGCTAGTGCCAGGCCCGGGGCCACTTATCAAGCCCTTATGGGGCAGCTGCTGCTTGTTTGAGAGATTTTAGGAAAGTCCTAAGCATGAGGCTTGAGAGGCCACTTGCACAGAAAAGCTCCTGGAAAGGGCCTGGATGAGCCTGCAGGTGGGGAGGGGCGGGGCCTCCAGGAATCAGGGGGCGGGGCCAAAGGTGTAAGTCAGGTGCTGGCGACTCAAATATGGCCCCTGCCTGCCAGCTGTGTGGGGGAGGACTCGCCAAAGGAGCCATGGCCTCTGCCAGCCCTTCTGCCTGGGAGGAAGCTGCCCCTCCGGCTCTTGCCTAATTTCAGGCAGGTTAGTTTCTCCCCGAGTGTCCCGGGTCCTTTCAGGCTGCTGCCCGGCGCTGGGCTCAGAGGGAGCGTCTGAGTGAGTCCGTGCTCAGGCCCTTTGAGAGGAGCTGCTGGGCTCCCGCAGCCTCCACAACCCTCAGGGACAGTCCCCACTGGTTTCATAGCTCGAAGCTGTGGGGACGTCTCTTCCCGGCCCTGGAGCCCTGGGCTGGGGGGCCTGACGTGGGGCTGGGACCCCTCCCTCCTTCCTCCTCCGGGAAACCCCCACCGCCGAGATTCCCTCCCAGGATTACCCCGCGACACCAGGTGTGGGCCTTCGGCCCGTCTCCGGGATCCAGCCCCGATCTGCCCGCGTCTCCACCCCTCCTGCCAGCCTCGGTGCTTCTTTAGTTCCCTGGTTGTAGGGCTTCTGTTCAGCCAGATTTCAGGAGGCTCCGAGTGATGGTGGTTCTGTATTTTAGTTGTAATTTGGATGTGGTTGTGGGAGGCGGGAGGTGCAGCTGTTACCTACCCGCCAGCTTGTTTCTCTCTCCATTGCTTCTTAGAGAGAGTGGAAGGGAGGGAGGAGGGGAGAGAGGGGAAGCATGGATGTGACAGACACACGATTGGTTGCTTCCCACAGGTGCGGGACGGGGCAGGGACTAAGCCTGCAGCCCAGGTAGGTGCCCGTGACTGGGAGTCGAACCCTGGGCCCTTCCTGCACAGGCTGGCTCTAACCACTGAGCACGCCGGCCAGGGCTCTAGTCATCTTGAAGTAGGAAAGGATTTCTTAAGAAAGACACAAGAAGCACTAACAACTCAAGGGAAATACTGATAATTTCAAGTATATTAAACTGCGTGTGTAGCCACAGATACCTCGGAAGAGTAAAGCGGACCCGCGGGGTGGCGGACTCTGCAGCACAGAAGGCCGGCAGGTCAGCAGCGTCCAGAATACATGAAGGTCAGGAGGGGCAGCGCCCGCGGGGAAAAAGGTCCTGCGCGGAGGAGAAACGAGGCTCGGAATCGGAGGCCGCTGCCCCCGCCCCGCCCACCGCCGCCGGCCCCGCCCACCGCCGCCGGCCCCGCCCACCTCCGGCCTGACCCCGCCCACAACCCCGCACATCCCCCCCCCCCCCCCCCCCGCTTGGGGAAACAGCGCTGACCGCCCGCTGAGGGCTCACGTCCGCTCCTGGCAACTACTCCGCAGAGACACAGCCCTGCGACCCCCTTCTCAGCAGCGCAGCCCCCGCAGCCGCCCGACCTTGTGGGGGGTGCGGATGCGAAGGACGGCACCCACCTGCCCCACTCGGTTCTGGTGGCCCAGGGGCTGTGCGTGCTGGTCCTCGGGGACCACCACGCGGCGGTGGGGTCGCAGCACCCGACTTGGGGGAGGGAAGAACCCCCGCCTCAGGTCCCGATGGAGGCTGTAGCAGTCTGCGGGTGGGGAGAGGGGAACCTCGGCCGTGGCGGCCCCGTATGGATATGGACGTGGGAGTGGGGCCCGTTTGATGAGAAGTGCAGCATGCCATCCCCAAAGCCTGTCCCCCCAGCATGCTCATGAGACCCGCTGTTTCCTTTAAAAAAAAACAACTAGGGTATATCGATATAATTTGTTGATTTGAGGGAGAGAGGAAGGGAGAGGGGGAGAGAGAAAGAGAGAGACATCAGTGATGAGAGAGAAACACCCCCAGTACATCGCCCCCTACTGGGGATGGAGCCCAAATCCCAGGCACGTGCCCTGGCTGGGAATCCAACCTTGACTTCTTGCTTGGCTCATGGGCTGATGCTCAACCACTGAACCCCACCAGCTGGGCTCTGTTTCTTCTATTAAAAAATAAAATCTTTTGAGGTCTCAGAAAAACTTGAAAATGGCTGTAATAAGACACCTAGTTACAGCTACCCTGGCTCTCTGTGAGCTCTATGACCAAGCTGGAGAAGACACTGGAGGTGAGGAGACATTGCAGACTTGGCAGAACCACCTTGGGCTCACCTGCCCTCAGGTGAACAGCTCCTCAAAGTGACATGGTCACTCAGGTTCTGTGCACATGACAGAAAGTGGTTCTAGAACACTACAGTGACAGCCGTCACCCTGCAACAACCACAGGCTGACACCAAACTTAATGTCTACCAGGGCTAGTAAGACCCAATTTTAATCCATCTACTCATAAGCATTTTACATCTCTTTGTGTCAGGAGTTCTCAAACTTGGGCATCAGAATCATTTGGACAATTTCTTAAAACGGATGCTGGGGTGGGAGCAGGAGTGGGGGGGTAGCCTGAGGTTCAGATTTGGTAGGTCTGAGGTAGGAGGTCAGGAGGTGTGCCAAGGTCCAGGTGGTGGCGGTGACACTGCTGGTCAGACATGCACTTGTGACAACCTCTGCCCTGTAAAAAATTAAAAATTAAATTTAAAATAAGACAAAGAGAGTCAAGGTATCTATAATCAGATTAATAATTAACTCAAGTGTTCACCCCTGCAAGGTCATCAGCCAAGGCCTCTGCTGTTTCACTCTACAAGGGCCCCTAGCAGGACCTTGAAACCGGAAATTCTGTGACCCACCCTGGAAAACAAGGCCATAAAGTTTATGAGACACTCATTCTATTCTTCACCACCCCTAGTAACCAGCCAATTACCAACTCACACAGGACAGATAATAGAAACTTCCGAGAAATCAAAACTGCCTTAAAGAGGGAGGGATCCTGAGCACTGTCCCAGCATCTGCACCCACACTGCTCAGGTCTCTGCTTCAGGAAGCTTCCACCTGCTTCACCTGGGACCACAGCTGCTCCCCAAAGCCAGAGATGATCAAGCAGGAACATGAGGTGGTCAACCTGGGGGGTCTCCAGAACTCAGGGCCCATGATGTCCACCGTGGTCAACATCCAGACAGAGACCGTCGTGCCCGACCACATCGTCTGGTCCCTGTTCAACACGCTCTTCTTCAACTACTGCTGCCTGGGCTTTGTGGCCTTCGCCTTCTCCGTGAAGGTGGGTGTGTGCCTGGGGGCTTCTCCAGAAAGTGTGTGTGAGCCCACAGGGGTCTGCTGCCCAGATGGCCCTTGGCACTGGGAACCCTAGTGAGAATGCTTTTCTGTGTGGATGTGTGTGGTTGGGTGGGGTTCATTCCCAGGGAGGGTTTGCGGTGGGGCTGCATGGACGGCCAAGTGGGTGGGAGGGTCAGCTCTGTCTCCACCATCCCCAGGAGCCCCCCTTCCACCCTAAGAAGAAAAATTACACCCTTCACACATCTGGCTCAAACCTTAAGTCTGGTCCAGAGAAGGAAAAGTCCTTAAAGATGCTGACTCAGGGTGGGGTGAGAGGACAGCCAAGGGGCCAGGGCAGGGGGAGGAGGAGCCCTGAGACCCCTGGACAGGTGGAGTCTGTGAGGGATGGGTCCACCTGGCCCTGTCCTGCTCAGTCTCCAGGGAACAGGGATGGGAGGGTCCCTGATCTGTCTGAGGGCAGGTGGAGGCTGGTCTGGGCAGGGACCAGCCAGGGAGTCATAGCACTTGGCTCTCCCCAGGACCTGCTCCAGCCCCCCTCACCATCTCTTCTCCCCCAGTCTAGGGACCGGAAGATGGTGGGAGACATGTTCGGGGCCCAGAGATATGCATCCACTGCCAAGAGCCTGAACATCTGGGCCCTGGTCTTGGGCATCCTTTCCACCATCGGAGTCATTGTTCTTCTGGTGTTTGTGCTCCCCGCATCCTTACTTGCAATGGGGAGGGGCACGTAGAATGGCAGGGGTATTAGTCCCCACCCAGGGCATGTGACCAAGTCCCCCCACCCTCTGTGAACCCTGCCCTGGGGGCCCATCCCTGTACCCAGCACTTTGTACAGAATAGAGCTATGTGCAGCTGAACTCAATAAAGTGCACTTGTATGTGACGATGCTGACATTTCCTGGGCAGGGAACTGCGGGGTCCCCAGCCTGCCCCTGAGACAGCCCCAGCACCCCCTCTCCTACCTGCTTGCTGCTCTGAGAGGGGCCCAACACTTTCTGAGATGTTCCTGGCCTCCCGCTGGGAGCAGCAGCTGGACCATGGTCCTAGGATGGGGGTCCCTCCCTCCAGTGCCTAAGCCCTGACCCAAGGGGCACTGGGTCCAGAGCACCCTTGGGCCCGAGGACAAGCCTCCCTGCCTCTGGGCTGGCTGGGAGCAGTGGTGCTGGGTGAGTGCGGCAGGCGAGTCCTCTGGGAGGCCATGGGGTTTGCATGTGGGGTGCAGGGATGGAGCCCCGACCCCGCAGCCCCTCCTGGGCGGTCCCACCATTGCTGTGTCCTCCTGCCTCCTCCAGCCCCCAGCTCTGTTCTTGCTCCTCTGCAGGGTACAGGGGCAGGTGCAGCCAGTGGCCAGGGAGGGACAGAGTGTTCAGCCCGATGGACAGAAACCCTGAGAGGAAGGACCCATCCTCCCAGCAAACCAGCTGGGCTTGCTGGCTGGAGCTGCTGCCAGTGCCCAGGAGGGTCTCAGGCGGTGGGCACCCTCGGGCTTTGGGGGTGAGCCTTTGCCAGGGCCCGGGATGCACATGGGAATGGAGCGGTCCTCAGCTTGACCCCCCACTCCCTGCACAGTGACCCTGAGAGGCTGGCGAAGTCCAGGTGACCACAGGCTGGTGTCAGCGAGGTGGACCCATGTCTCCATGGGCCTTGCCCTTTGGGGGCCTGGCCTCCCCCGGGTTCCAGCTGTGGGGCGAAGTCAGTCCCTTGCTGTGGTCTGTGGGCGGCAGCTGTTCCCGATGGGCTCTCCGTTCAGTCGGGGCACCCACGAGGGGCGGACAACCCAAACCCCCACGCCCCCTTTGCGACACCCCCTGCAGCACCCAACTCCTGGGCCAAACGTGGGTGCTTCGTCTGTGGTAGGCGATGCCTCCAAGGGCGCCCCTGTTCCCGGGGTCCCCCGGTGAGCACGAGGGGGCTCAGGCCCAGGGAAGATGGTCCTGAGGTGGGAGAACCCTCCTCGGGGTTGGGGGAGGATTTGCGCCCGGCAGGACGGAGGGGGGCGCCGCCACGTGACCCCGCCCGGCGCGGGCGTACCCCCGAGGGGCCGCGGGCAGGGGCGCGCTCGGCGGGAAGGTGCCCCTGAGCCGCGGCGACTGGGGCGCAGGTGCTGCGGGGAGACCCCGCCTGCAGCCAGCAAGGCGCCCGTGACCTCGGGCTCCGGAAAAATTACACGCGCGCCGGGGCTTCCCGCGGGCCCGACTGCAGGCGGGGCAGCCAGTGTCCGGGGAGGGACAGTGTTCAGTCGGAGGGACAGCGAGCGGCCTGAGTCCTGGGAGCCCCGCCAGCAGCTGTGGCCCGGGTGCCGGCGGACCAGGCGTCACCCGGCCCAGGGCGGGCGCGGCCGGGACGGTGGGTGCGGTGGAGGCTGGGCGGGGCCAGAGAGCGGCGGGGGCGGGGGATCTCGGGGCGTCGTCGCCCCTCCGGCTCTGGGGTCCCGGCTCTGAGGTCCCGGCCTCCCGCGCAGCGTCGTCTCCTCGCACCGCGGCCTCTCCCCGCACCGCGGCCCCTCCCCGCACAGCGTCGTCTCCCCGCACCGCGGCCCCTCCCCGCACAGCGTCGTCTCCCCGCACCGCGGCCCCTCCCCGCACCGCGACCCCTCCCCGCACCGCGGCCCCTCCCCGCACAGCGTCGTCTCCCCGCACCGCGTCGTCTCCCCGCACCGCGGCCCCTCCCCGCACAGCGTCGTCTCCCCGCACCGCGGCCTCTCCCCGCACAGCGTCGTCTCCCCGCACCGCGGCGTCTCCCCGCACCGCGGCCTCTCCCCGCACAGCGTCGTCTCCTCGCACCGCGGCCTCTCCCCGCACCGCGGCCTCTCCCCGCACAGCTTCGTCTCCCCGCACCGCGGCCCCTCCCCGCACAGCGTCGTCTCCCCGCACAGCGTCGTCTCCCCGCACCGCGGCCTCTCCCTGCACAGCGTCGTCTCCCCGCACCGCGGCCTCTCCCCGCACCGCGGCCCCTCCCCGCACAGCGTCGTCTCCCCGCACCGCGGCCCCTCCCCGCACCGCGGCCCCTCCCCGCACCGCGGCCCCTCCCCGCACAGCGTCGTCTCCCCGCACCGCGGCCCCTCCCCGCACAGCGTCGTCTCCCCGCACCGCGGCCCCTCCCCGCACAGCGTCGTCTCCCCGCACCGCGGCCCCTCCCCGCACCGCGGCCCCTCCCCGCACAGCGTCGTCTCCCCGCACCGCGGCCCCTCCCCGCACCGCGACCCCTCCCCGCACCGCGGCCCCTCCCCGCACAGCGTCGTCTCCCCGCACCGCGGCCTCTCCCCGCACAGCGTCGTCTCCCCGCACCGCGGCCTCTCCCCGCACCGCCGCCCCTCCCCGCACCGCCGCCCCTCCCCGCACAGCGTCGTCTCCCCGCACAGCGTCGTCTCCCCGCACCGCGGCCTCTCCCCGCACAGCGTCGTCTCCCCGCACCGCGGCCTCTCCCCGCACAGCGTCGTCTCCCCGCACCGCGGCCCCTCCCCGCACCGCGGCCCCTCCCCGCACCGCGGCCTCTCCCCGCACAGCGTCGTCTCCCCGCACAGCGTCGTCTCCCCGCACCGCGGCCTCTCCCCGCACCGCGGCCTCTCCCCGCGCAGCAGCGCGTTTCCCCCCCGGGGGGCAGGCCCGGGGGCCTCGCACCTCCCGGACCATCCTCCCGGGCCCGACCCCCTCCTGCTCAGACCTGGGACCCTGGGGACAGGGGCGCCCTGCTGGGGCCCCGTGGCTCATCCTGGGGACCCCAACCTGCCAGCCGCCTCAGGAGTCAGGCGCTGCTGCTGGGGGCGGGTGGGGGGCGTGGGTGAGGGGCGGGAGATCCGCGGCCCGTGTGGGGCGCGCGGGGAGAAAGGGGCGGGCTTGGCCGGCCCAGCGCCCAGCGCCCAGCGCGCGCCCCGCTGCTGAAGGCGGGTCCCCCCGGGGCGCCCTGTGCCCACGCCCCTGGGAACCGTGACAGAACCGGGTACGGAGCTGATTTCAGGGATTCTCTCGCACCTGAGGAGCAGGGAACACGGGCTCTCTCCACAGGCGGCCTCTGGGCTCCCCAAGTCGTGTCCCCGAAGCCTTCTGGAGTGATGGGGGCCTTGGACCACGTGTTCTGGGCCAGGGCCCTGTTCCGCAGTGACTCCGTCCTGGGCCAGGGCTCAGATCCCTGGGAAGGAGAGAGCCCCCCCCGCCCCCCCCCCGACCCTTTTCCGTGTTGCTCCTCGCGTGGGGCCAAGTAAGGTAAGGCCTGAGGACAGGCTCCACCCCACCCGGGGCAGCGAGGTGGGGCAGGTGCGGGTGGGCGCAGTCTCAGGGCAGGCTGGGGCTCTCCCAAGAGCCTCTCTCACAGCATTGTCACGTACATGTCCCCTTATTTTTATTTTTATTTTTAAAATTTTATTTTTGTTTAAAACATTACAGATGTCCCTTTTTCTCCCCAGTTACCCGTTCCACCCCGTCCCATCCGCCTCCCCAGTCCCTCTCCCCACCATTGTCGTGTCCTGGGTTGTGCATCTCTGCATATTAGTTCTTTGGTTACTCTCTCCCCCTCCACCCACCCGCCCTCCTCCCTCCCTCTGACATTCGTTGAATCTATTCTGTTCATCAGCTTATTAAGTTCTTCATATTCCACGTATAAGCGAGATCATGTGATGTTTGTCTTCCTCTGCCTGGCTTATCTCACTCAGCATAATGTTCTCCAGGTCCCTCCATGCTGTCCCAAAGGGCACGAAATCCTCCTTTACAGCTGCGTAGTGTCCATGGTGTGAATGTCCCACAGCTTTTCATCCACTCGTCTGCTGATGGGCACTTGGCTGTTTCCAGATCTTAGCTACTGTAAACTGTGCTGCTATGAACATATATTCTTTCTGATTACTGTTTCAGGATTTTAGGATACATTCCTAGGAGTGGAATCACTGGGTCAAAAGGCAGCTCCATTTTTAATTTTTTGAGGACCCCCCCATACTGTTTTCCATAGTGGCTGCCCCAGTCTGCATTCCCACCAGCAGTGCCCCAGGGTCCCCTTTCCCCACACCCTCGCCAGCACATGGCGTTTGTTGATTTGTTGATGGAGCCATTCTGACAGGTGTGAGGTGAGACCTCAGTGTGGTTTTAATTTGCATGTCTCTGAAAAGTATGGAACGCTTCAGGAATTTGGGTGTCATCCTTGGGCAGGGGTCATGCTAATCATCTCTGTATTGTTCCAATTTTAGTATATGTGCTGCAGAATCGAGCGCCTAGTCCCTTATTAAGTTCCATTGTAGACACATGTGCATATAAACAGCTGTGAAAAGGATGACAGCCTCAGGCTAAGGGCAGCTACAGGTGGCCTCCATCACCCTTTATGATGTCAGAATTGCCTGAAACTTAGTAAGCCACTGGCAAATAAAATGATGAAAATGATGGACACAAGGATGCCCAAGACCAGGGCCCAGATGTTCAGGCACTTGGCGGTGGACCCATAGCTCTGGGCCCCGATCACGTCTCCCACCATCTTCCGGTCCCTAGACTGAGGGAGAAGAGATGGTGAGTGGGGCCTGGAGCAGGTCCTGGGGAGAGCCAGGTGCTATGACTCAGGTCCCCCCCTGCCTGGTCCCTGCCCAGACCAGCCTCCACCTGCCCTTCAACCAGATCAGGGACCCTCCCCTCTGTGTGTCCCTGGAGCCTGAGCAGTACAGGGCCAGGGTGACCCCCCCCCCCAGACTCTCAGCTTCTCCAGGGGTCTCCGGACTCCTCTCCCCCTGCCCTGGCCCATTTGCTGGCCTCTCACCCACCAAGGGTCAGAGTTTTCTGAGTACTTTTGTTCTTTCTGACAGAGCCTCAGAGCCTCAGAGCCTCATGGTGAGTCTGAGGGATGCAATTTCTGGTATGGTCAGTAGGGAACTGCTTGGGGTCCTGGGGACAAAGGCTGACCCTGCCATCCCCATGCATCCCATGCAGCCTCATCGTGACCTGCACACACAGGTGCGCACACACACACACACACACACACACACACACACACACACACAAGAGCTCCCCAGTCCCCAGGGCCATCTGGGCAGCAGACCCCTGTGGGCTCACACACACTTTCTGGAGAAGCCCCCAGGCACACACCCACCTTCACGGAGTAGGCGAAGGCCACAAAGCCCAGGCAGCAGGTGTTGAAGAAGAGTGTGTTGAACAGGGACCAGACGATGTGGTCGGTCACAACGGTCTCTGTCTGGATGTTGACCACGGTGGACATCATGGGCCCTGAGTTCTGGGGACCCCCCAGGTTGACCACCTCATGTTCCTGATTGATCATCTCTGGCTTTGGGGAGCAGCTGTGGTCCCAGGTGAAGCAGGTGGAAGCTTCCTGAAGCAGAGACCTGAGCAGTGTGGGTGCAGATGCTGGGACAGTGCTCAGGCCCCTCCCTCCCCCAGGTAGTTCTGATTTCTCAGAAATGTGTGTTTCCTGTTGTTTCCAAAACTGGTGATCTGGGCGGGTCCTAAGAGGGTGGAAGAAATCTACGTGTCAAGTGACATAAGAAATTGGGGGGAAATTCTGCAGTCCAATTGTGAATTTTCTGTCCCTGTCACTTGTGTCAGCACTTGTCTCCTCAAGGAGGACTGGGGTGAGTCCTGGGGACTTTTCCCGGCTTGGAGCCACCCGGTCCATTCCGCACCTCAGGCCTGAGGCTGTGTAGGTCTCACGGTCTCCATGCAGGGCTCCTACTAGGTGGCCCAGAAGTCTGGGTCTCTGGTGCTGGGGCCCCTTCCACCTTTCCAGATTCTGATCATGTGAGCATCTCCCCTGGGTCCCCCACAGGGCGCCAGCTGCTTCCTGCACGTGTTGCCTGCAGCCTATTGCTATGTGAAATTGTCCTGTTGAATAGCTGGTGTGGCTCTGTGTTCCCCTGGACCCCACTGACCCACTGATGGAGGCCAGGTGCACTGGGCAGTCAGAGGGCATGGAGGTTGAGCCCCTGCCCCTGGTGCCTGGTCTGGGGAGAAGTCAGAGGGGTTGGGATGCACTTGCTAAAAGGCCCCGTGGGCTCCACACACCAGTGCCTGGGGGATCGACCTCCCACTGAGGCTATTTCCCTCCCCCCCCACACACACTGCCCCTGTGATTGTTATGTGAGTAACCTGAGCAGAGATCACAGTGACCTGTGGTGAAGCAGAGGCCATGTTACCTGTGTGAATAACCTTTACCTTCTATTAATATAATGAGGGTAGTTTACCAGTTTGACCACATTTGTGACGTTTCAGCCCCTATTTCTTTAAATATTATTTCTGTCCCTGGACTATCGCCCTTCTTTCCTGACACCATCATTCATTTGTTAATATCCCTTTTAGCTGGGGCCTCTGAGGCCATGTTAAGTTCTCTTTACCTTTCTGTTCCTCACGCTGGGTAAGTGCGATGGGCCCATCGTCAAGTTCACCAGTTCTCTCTTCTGTCTCAAATATGCTGCTGAACTCCTCGAAATTTTCTTTCATTCTTTTTTTTGGTACTTTTGCACTGCAGAGTTCCTAGTTGTTGTTTTTTGATTATTTTTATCTTTTTATTGATATATTCTATTTGGGAGACATTCTTATACTTTTCTTTCTTTTTTTTTTTTAATTTTATTTTTGTTTAAAACATTACAGATGTCCCTTTTTCTCCTCAATGACCCTTTCCACCCCGTCCCATCTGCCTCCCCAGTCCCTCTCCCCACCATTGTCCATGTCCTGGGTTGTGCATATCTGCATATTAGTTCTTTAGTTACTCTCTCCCCCTCCACCCACGGGCCCTCCTCCCTCCCTCTGACATTGGTTGAATCTATTCCATTGGTTGAATCTATTCTGTTCATCAGTTTATTAAGTTCTTCATATTCCACATATAAGTGAGATCATGTGATGTTTGTCTTCCTCTGCCTGGCTTATCTCACTCAGCATGTTCTCCAGGTCCATCCACACTGTCCCAAAGGGCACGAGATCCTTCTTCTTTACAGCTGCGTAGTATCCATGGTGTGAATGTCTCACAGCTTTTTATCCACTCATCTAGTGATAGGCACTTGGGCTGTTTCCAGATCTTAGCTACTGTAAACTGTGCTGCTATGAACATCGGGGTGCATATATTCTTTCTGATTACTGTTTCAGGATTCTTAGGCTACATTCCTAGGAGTGGAATCACTGGGTCAAACGGCAGCTCCATATTTAATTTTTTGAGGACCCTCCACACTGTTTTCCATAGTGGCTGCACCAGTCTGCATTCCCACCAGCAGTGCACCAGGTTCCCCTTTCTCCACACCCTCCCCAGCACAAGTCGTTTGTTGATTTGTTGATGGAGCCATTCTGACAGGTGTGAGGTGAGACCTCAGTGTGGTTTTAATTTGCATCTCTGATGATTAGTGATGTCGAGCATTTTCTCATGTGTCTCTTGGCCATCTGTGTGTCCTCTTTGGAGAAGTGTCTATTCAGGTCCTTTGCCCATTTCTTAATGGGTTTTTGTCTTCCTCTTGCTGAGTGCTATGAGTTCTTTGTACACTTTGGAAATTAGCCCCTTATCAGATTCATCCTTGGCAAATATGTTTTCCCAGACCGTGGGGTTCCTTTGTATTTTGAGGCTGTTTTCTTTTGCTGTGCAGAAGCTTTTTAGTTTGATGTGGTCCCATAGGTTTATTTTTGTTTGTTTCTCTTGCCCTAGGAGATGTATCAGTGAAAAGTCCACTACGTGGGATGGCTGTGACTTTACTGCCCATGTTTTCTTCCAGGATTTTTATGGTTTCGTGACTTACATTTAAGCCTTTTATCCATCTTGAGTTTATTTTTGTGTCTGGTGAAAGTTGGTGGTCTAGTTTCATTCTTTTGCATGTATCTGTCCAGTTTTCCCAGCACCACTTATTGAAGAGACTGTCTTTGCTCCATTGGGTACTCTTGCCTCCTTTGTCAAATATTAACTGACCTTAATGGCGGGGGGCTATTTCCGGGATCTCTGTTCTGTTCCATTGATCTATGTGCCTGTTGTTGTACCAATACCAGGCCGTTTTGATTACAGTGGCTTCGTAATACAGTTTGAAGTCCGGTAATGTGATCCCTCCCACTCTGTTCTTTTTTCTCAAGATGGCTGCAGCTATTCTGGGTCTTTTTTGGTTCCATATAAATTTTCAAAATGTTTGTTCTAGGTCTGTGAAATATGCTGTTGGTATTTTAGTAGGAATTGCATTTAATTTATAAATTGCTTTGGGTAGTATGGACATTTTAATGATATTAATTCTTCCAATCCATGAGCATGGTATATTGTTCCACTTGTTTGTATCTTCCTCTATTTCTTTTTTCACTGTCACGTAGTTTTCCGAGTACAGGTATTTTACATCTTGGTTAAGTATATTCTTAGATATCTTATTTTTTTAGTTGCTGTGGTAAATGGTATTACTTTTTTAGTTTCTCTCTCTGAAAGTTCATTGTTGGTGTATAAGAATGCCATTGATTCCCGGATGTTGATTTTGTATCCAGCTACCTTGCCAAATTCATTTATCAAATCTAGTAGTACTTTGATGGAGTCTTTAAGGTTTTCTATGTAAAATATCATGTTCATCTGCAAATAATGACAGTTTTACTTCCTCCTTTCTAATTTGGATGCCTTTTATGTTTTCCTCCTGTCTGATGGCTGTGGCAAGGACTTCCAGTACTGTGTTGAGTAAGAGTGGTGAAAGTGGACACCCCTGTCTTGTTCCTGTTTTTAAGGGAAATGGTTTTAGTTTTTGCCCATTGAGTATGATGTTGGCTGTAGATCTGTGGTATGTGGCCTTTATTAGGTTGAGGTATGATCCCTCCATTCCCACTTTGCTGAGAGTTTTTATCAGAAATGGGTGCTGGATTTTGTCAAATGCTTTTTCTGCGTCTATCGATATGATCATATGATTTTTGTCCTTCATTTTGTTTATGTGGTGTATCACGTTTATTGATTTGCGGATGTTGTACCAGCCTTGCATCCCCAGAATAAATCCCACTTGGTCATGATGTATGATCTTTTTAATGTATTACTGGATCCAGTTTGCTAGTATTTTAGTGAGGATTTTAGCATCTGTGTTCATCAGGGATATTGGCCTGTAATTTTTTCTTTGTAGTGTCTTTATCTGGTTTCGGGATTAGGATGATGCTGGCCTCATAAAAAGAGTTTGGGAGTTTTCTCTCCTCTTGAATTTTCTGCAATAGTTTGAATAGAATAGGTGTTAATTCTTCTTTGAATGTTTGGTAAAACTCGCCTGTAAATCCATCTGGTCCAGGACTTTTGTTTGCTGGGAGTTTTTTTTATTACTGCTTCAATTTCATTAGTTGTTATCGGCCTGTTCAGGTTTTCTGCCTCTTCTTGATTCAGCTTTGCGAGGTTGTATGCTTCTAGGAGTTTGTCCATTTCCCCCATGTTGTCCAGTTTCTTGGCATATAGTTGCTCATAGTATTTTCTTACAATCCTTTGTATTTGTGTTGGGTCAGTTGTTATATCGCCTCTTTCATTTCTGATTTTATTTATTTGGATCCTCTCTTTGTTTCTTAGTGAGCCTGGCTAAAGGTGCATCAATCTTATTTACCTTTTCAAAGAACCAGCTCTTGGTTTCATTGATTTTTTGTATTGTGTTTTTAGTCTCTATGTCATTAATCTCTGCTCTGATTTTTATTATTTCCTTCCTTCTACTTCCTCGGGGCTTTTCTTGCTGTTCTCGTTCTAGTTCTTTTAGTTGTTGTGTTAGATGGTTCATTAGATCTTTTTCTTGTTTCTTGAGATAGGCCTGTAATGCTATGAATTTTCCTCTCAGGACTGCTTTCGCCGTGTCCCATAGGTTTTGGATTGTTGTCTGCTCATTTTTGTTACTTTCCATGAAGTGTTTGATTTCTTCCTTGACCTCATTGGTAACCCATTCATTGTTTAATAACATGCTATTTAGCCTCCATGTGTTTGAAAATTTTGGGTTTTTTTTATAGTGGTTGATTTCTAGTTTCATGGCATTGTGATCCGAGAAGATGCTTGATATGATTTCAGTTTTCTTGCATTTGTAGAGACTCGCCTTGTGCCCTAACATGTGGTCTATTTTTGAGAATGTTCCATGTGCACTTGAGAAGAATGTGTATTCTGCTGCTTGGGGTGAAATGTTCTGTAAATGTCAATTAAATCCATTAGGCCTAGTGATTCATTTAAGGTCTGCATTTCCCTGTTGATTTTTTGTCCTGATGATCTGTCCAGTGCTGACAGTGGGGTGTTAAAGTCTCCCACTATGACTGTGTTGCTGTCAATCTCCCCTTTAAAGTTCCCCAAGAAATTTTTTATGTATTTAGGTGCTCCTATATTGGGTGTATAAATGTTTATAAGGGTTATTTCCTCCTGTTGGATAGATCCCTTTAGTATTATGTAGTGACCATCTTTGTCTTTTGTTATGGTCTTTATTTTGAAGTCTGTTTTGTCAGAAATACGTATTGCTACTCCAGCTTCTTTTCCTTTCCATTTGCATGGAATGTTTTACTCCATCCCTTCACCTTTAGCCTGTGTGAGTCTTTTGCTCTCAGGTGGGTCTCTTGTAGATGGCATATATTTGGGTCCTGTTTTCTTATCCATTCAGCTGCCCTGTGTCTTTTGATTGGACCATTTATTCCGTTTACATTTAAGGTTACTATTGATGTAAACTTATTTAATTCCATTTCCCCCCTTTATGCTGATGTACTTTTCTCTCACTATTCTTTTTTTTTCTTAAAGCAGTCCTTTTAGCATTTCTTGCAATGCTGGTTTAGTGGAACTGAACTCCTTTAGCTTTTTTTTTGTCTGGGAAGCTCTTTATTTCACCTTCAACTTTAAATGTTAGCCTTTCTGGATAAAGCAATCTTGGTTGCATGTTCTTGCTTTTCATTACTTGCAGAACTTCATGCCACTCCCTTCTGGCCTGAAGAGTCTCTGTTGAGAAATCAGCTGTCAGCCTTATGGGGGCCCTCTTGTAGGTCACTGCTTCTCTCTCTCTCTTGCAGCCCTTAATATTTTCTCTTTGTCCTTGCCATTTGCCATTTTAATTACAATGTGTATTGGAGTGGGTCTCTTTGGGTCCCTCTTGTTTGGAACCCTCTGTGCTTCCTGAACTTGTGTGACTTTCTCCCTCACCAGCTTAGGGAAGTTTTCTATCATTATTTCCTCCACCAAGTTCTCTATCCCTTGCTCTCTTTCCTCCCCCTCTGGCAATCCTATAATGCAAATGTTGTTTCGCTTCATGTTGTCCCAAAGCTCCCTTAGACAGTCCTCATGCTTTTTAAGTGTTTTTTTCTTTTTGCTGCTATGATTGTGTGATTTTTTCTACCTTGTCTTCTAAGTCACTTATTCTATCCTCTGCTTCATTGAGCCTGCTCTTAATTCCTTCCAGTGCATTCTTCATATCAGATACAGCATTCTTTATCTCTGTCTGAGTTCTGTTTATGGTATTATCTCTTTTTTCATGTTTTCACTAAGGTCCTTGATCTTATCATCTAGAGTCTTCTTAACACATTTTATGCGGGAAACGTATTTATACGTTTTACTTTGACTGGTAGTAGAGCGCGCGATGAAAACTACCCGCAAACAATGTGTTAAGTTCCTTGAACATCTTCATCATCAATACTCTGAACTCCGTTTCTGATAACTTGCTTAACTCCATCTCATCAAAGTCTTTTTCTGGCAATGTTTCCTTTTCTTTAATTTGGGGGTTGTTTCTTTGTCTCCCCATTTTGGTAGGTCTTAGTGTTTGAATCTATATATTAGATGTATTTGCTGTCTCCCAGTCTTGTGGGATGGGATTTTGTCTTGTGGGCCAGTGGAGCCCAGAGGTGTGTTTTCCTTATACTTCTGAGCTCTTTGCTCTAGGCGTGTCCCTCTTGTGGGTGCCCCTTTTGTGGTTTCTTTATGTTCTCCTGTTGCAGTTGGGTCTAGATTGTTGTTAATCAGTTCTTGGGAGGACCCTCCTCTCAGGTTGGCTAACTGTGTCTCAGCCCCAACCTCGTCATGTAAGCCTTAACAGTGCTGATAAGGCAGGACAATACACAACTAAACTTCCAGGAAACAAGGGGTATCTTACGAAATATCTTGGCTGTCCCAGTGAAAACAACCCACGTGAAAATAGAACTGGGAGAGTGAAGGGAGAACACACGCACACACACACACACACACACACACACACACACAAAATATATATGCTTTAAAAAAAGAGAGAAAGGAAAGTAACACAGAGAGAGAGATGTATATTGTTGTTAATACTGGTGAAAATTTAGAAAATAATAATAAACTAAAATGTAAAAAATAGAGAAGCTACTGGGAGATAACAGAAGCAGAGAAAAGATTCTGAAAGAAGGGCCAGCGGAAAATTAAGGGAGAGAATAGGAATAGGATAATAGTTGAAAATAAGAAAACAAAAATACAATAAAGAGAATGAGAGAAACTAACAATCGAACAACAAGACAGGAAGACAGAAGGGAGGATAACAAAAGAATGAAGGAAAAGTAGAAAAAGAAAAAAAAATCATGCCAATGGATCAAGAGGAGAGAGAGAGATAAAGCCCAGGCAGGGAGGGAGTCTGGTAAGAGATTGGGGGAAACTGTAGAGGAAAGCAGTAAACTTGGTTATAATGATAAAGTCCCAGTCGTTAAGCAGGGATACCAAGAAAGTCTTGATATTGGAAGCAAGGATAAAACAAAACAGAGCAAATAACCAAAACAAAACTAAAAACAAGCTAAGCAAGACAAAATTCTTTTATAAAAAAGAAAAAAATTTAGTTAAAAAATTTTTTTAAAAAAAAGTAAATAAAATTTCAAAAAGAAGAAAAAAATGTTCTCCCCTTTCTCTTCTTCCTAAGGAAAAAAGAGAAAAACAAACCTACAAACAGAAAACACAAAAACTGAAAAAACCAAAACCAAAACCAAACCAAACAAAAAAACAGAAGAAAAATAGTCAATCAGGTGGGTTTCTTCTGGGCAGCTTGTTATCTGCAGGTCACTGTTTTGTGGGCTGATTTCCGTTCTCCTGGGAGGTGCTTGTGTATCACCCACTATGAGGCGCGTCTGGGCTTGGCTCTGGTGTCCTTAGGTAGATGGTTGATCTGAGGCTCTCCGTGGGCCACCTCCTCTTATCAGCTATTTTGCAACCTTGTAGTTGCCTGGTCTTACTCCAGAATCTTCTGTAGAGTCTTTAGGGTGCAGGGTGGCTAGTGTAGCTCAGGGTGTCACTCCCCTTACTTAGAGGTGTCGCTGTCAGGTGCTCACTCTGCGGGAGTTGGTCTCTGCTCCAGCGCCAGCTCCTCAGTCCCTACCCTGTCCTCTGATTCTAGTTCCCCCGGCTCTGTCCTGCTGCAGGTTCAGATTGGTTTCAGCCTGTTGCCTTTTCTGTAGGGGCCGTTTCAGCAGCCTGGGCTCAGTGGGTTCGATTACACATTCTGGTGAGCCCTTTGCCTGCCCAGACCCCTGCAGGGGTTTTCAGCATTTCCTCCAGCTCCCAAAGGACAGTCCCTGAGAGTCTTATTCCTGTAAAGTCCTCCTGTGAGCTGCTGTCCTTCCCCCTCAGGACTGTGCCCTGCGGGGTGTCTGGGGCCTGGGTGAGCGGGACCCGCCCCTTTCCTGTTGGGGGGCAGCATTGGGAGATGCCGGTGGGCTCCGCCCCTCCCTGCTCAGCTCTGGTTGGCTGGTCGCCCCAGGCCCGCCCCTCAGACCCTCTACTGTGCAGACCCCACTCCCAGCCTCCGCTGGTGTGTCCCCCACGGCACGCCAGGAAGGGGGGAGCCAGTTCTGGGATCAACTCACAAACGCACAAAGCAACACGCAGGCAGAGAGTCCGCCCTGCTGGGTCCTGCCACTCGCACGCCATGGCACCCAGTGGGAGGGGACCCAAAGTCGGGGACCCAAAGGCAGCTCCCCGCAGCTCCCTGCACCGCTGGTCTCAGCAAAGCTGGGGCGGCTTCACGCGCCACCACGGTGCCCCTCAGGGCTGGTCACCGGTCCCACATTCTCCCCAGCGGGAGCTCAGAGTGGGAGGACACCCTCAGGGCTGGTCACAGATCCCAGCCTCCTGGCACCGGGAGCTCCGGGCAGGAGGGCTCCTCCTCTCCCCCACACCACGCAGAGTCAGCGCTTTCTGGGGCTCAACACAACGCCCCACAGGGAGGCAGAGGGTCCCCGTTTGCAGCTGCTCGGCTCAGTCCTCTGGTCCCTTACCACTCGGGTGCCACAGTCCTTGGGACAGCCTTCCCTATGGTCGGTACCTCGAGCACTAGATGCCAGTCGCAGCCGCCACTAGAAGCTTTGTTTCCTAGGAAGGCGCCGTCCGCCATTAGAGGCTTTGTTTCCTGGGAAGAAAGCATCCCCTCCTTGGGGGCTCACCGCTCCCCTGGGTCCCTCTGCCCTGTGCGTGGGGCGCTCCTTCCCCTCTCGTTGCCCCGGGTGTGGGATCCCCGCTTTCGGGTGCCATCCACACTCCCGAGGGGAGGGAGCTGTGCAGCCTCCCGGGCTCAGAGCCCAGCACAGGCTTCAGGGGGATCCCCCTTCCTACGCCAGCCCCCTTACCGGACTCCGTGATGTTTCTTCAGTGCTCCCCACTTGCACTCCCCACTCAGGTATGTTTCTCTGGTTTTTCCAAGCTGGCTCTGTAGGATTTTAGGAGCAAATCGAGTCCGTGGCTGGGGGTGGGGGCCTCCGCTGCTTCTCACAGGGTCTCCAGCTTCCCTCCCCTATACTTTTCTTTAGTTTGTTTGACATGGTTTTCTTTATTTCTTTGAACATACTTCACGTAGGAGATTTAGAGTCTTTTTCTAGTAATTATGTGTCTGGACTTCCTCCGACGCAATTTCTGTTGAGCATATCCCCCCTCTCCCCCAGCGTATGGGCTATAGTTTCTTGCTTATTTGCATTTCTCATAATTCTTTTGTTGAAAATGGAGCTTTTTAAGTTATAAAATGTGGCATTCCAAAACCAGATTGACCACTTCCCCAGGGGAACTATTTCCCCTTTTTTGTTGGTATTGCTCCTGCCGGTGCTTTTCTCTTAAGTAATTCTTTTTGCTGTGACCACAGATATCTCTGATGAAATTTATGGTGAGCTAATGTTTGGACAGGGATTACTTAAACCGCTGAAACTGGGGAGCCCCACATCTCCACCGAGGGGCTGAGGGAACGCGTTGGGCCTCGCCTGCCACACGCAGGCAGGTGAGAAGCCGCCGGACCCGTCGCCCCTGCTGCACAGCAGGGAGCAGGCAGGACCTGCCCGTCTTCCTGAGCACACGCGTGTTCCCACACAGGTGGTGGCTTCAGGGGAAATTCACACCACATACAAGTCACCTTTCGAAAGTGCACAGTTCTGTGACATTTACTGTATTCACGATGTTGTGTAACCACCATCTGTCTCTAGATTCAACATTTCTTCACTCCAGAAAAACACCGCGTCCATTAGGTAATCTCTCTCCGCTTCCCTCTCCTCCCATCTCCTGGTCGCCGCTCGTCTCTCTGTCTCTGTGGAACTGCCTCCTCCAGGATAGACAAGGACTCATAACATGCGACCTTTTGCCTCTGTCGTCTTTCTCTTAACAGAATGTTTCTGAGGCTCATTCAAGCTGTGTAGCATGTGTCAGGACTTTGCTCCCTTTTATGGCTGAGTAATGTCCCGCTGTGTGTATATATAATAATTTGTTTATTCTTTCATCCATTGCTAGGTGCCTGGGCTGTTTCCACTTTCTGACCATTGACAGAGGGCCGCCATGACCACAGCGTATAAGTTTCTGTATAGACGTCTGTTTTCACGTCTCTGTCGACACCTGGGATTAGAATCACTGGGCCACATGCTAACTCTGTGCCGTTTCACATTCCCGTCGGCGCTGTGTGAGGGATTCAAGTTCCCTCCACAGCAACAGTTGCTAGTTTCTGGTTCTGTGGTAACAGCTGTTCCGAACGGGTATGAAGTGGTTCTCATTGTGGTCTGAGTTGCGTTTCTAAGTCATCATCACGTTGAATATCTTTTCATATGCTTGTTGGCTATTTGTATGTCTTCTTCTTGGGAGAAATGTGACTCAAGTCCTTTGCCCATTTTATTTTTTTAAATATGTCTTTATTGATTTCAGAGAAAGGAAGGGAGAGGGAGGGAGAGAGACAGAAACATCAATGATGAGAGAGTCCCTCATCACCGCCTCCTGCACGCCCCTCTTGGGGATCGAGCCCAGAACCCCGGCATTGTGCCCTGACCAGGAATCGAACCCGAATCTCCTGGATCAACCTCTGAGCCACACCTGCTGGGGCTCCTTTGCCCCTTTTAAAATCATTGTTGTTAGCTTTTCAAGACCCCTGGATTACCTCACCCCCAGCTTTTCCTCTTAACCTCTCTGATTAGCTTACTGTTTTCCCTGCCTGGCGAGCTCTCTGCTGTCTCAAGCAGTCAGGTGATAAACAATTGCTCCTGCTGGCTCTTTGTCAGTTTGAACAAGTATCTGAGTTCCCTCCAATGAGAAGATTGCTGCCTTCTCCATGTCCTCAGGGAGCTTCGATAGCCACAGCTCTGTGGGCAGGAGGCCAAACCTCACAGTTCCTCCCCCGGGTTGTGGGCTGTGAGTTTCAAATTAACAAAGGCAGATGGGAGCGGCTGATGGGAATAGGGGATGTTAAAACACCACAAAGTTCCTGTTCTTACAAGGATTCCAGCATTTTTCTTGATTGAAGCATATCCAGATTAGTGCAGATTTTTAAAATAATTCCTATAGTTCTAGAAAGTTTTCTTCTTACAAGTTTTGCCAGTGTTATTTGCTTTTATGGCTGAGAGGAACTGGGGTGGGAAGGGGCTGTTACTTTACCATTGCTGCTGAAATCACTAAATACATATATACATACATACATACATACATATATATATATATATATATACATATATATATATATATATATATATATATAAAAGGTTTTTAAATTGATATTTAGAGAGAGAGGAAGGGAGAGGGAGAGAGAGAGGGAAACATGGATGTGAGAGCATGACCTCGATTGGCTGCCTCCTGCATCAGGCAACACCATCCCCCCTCCCCTGCGTGGGAGGATGCCCAGCCAACTGACCCACACCCAATGTATATTTTTAACTAAGTGCTCCACCTTCAAATAACACTATGTTTTACCGGTCATGCAGAAAACTTATAGACATTCCCAGTTCCTCCCTCCCACTCCTTAAAGCATTGCTGCCATTCATTTCCCTTAGCCATGTACCACAATAGCCAAATACAGTCATTGTTTTCCTGTAACCTGACTGCTAACCCTATTTCCCAATTAAAAGTAAGAAACAGAATATTTTATTTCACCTTCACTTATTCCTTCCCTGATGCACTTTCTTTCTTAATGGACATCAGTGTCTGGCCTAAACAGTTTTATTTCTGCCTGAAAAACTTCTGTTACGGCTTCTCACAGGGTTAAGTCTGCTGACAAAGAAATTCCCTAGTCTTGTTTGTTTGAGAAAATCCATTTCTCCTTTACTTTGAGGAATAACTTCACTAAATGTAGGTAGAATTCCAGATAGGAGGGTTGTTTTTCTTGTTTTGACATTGTCAGTATTAGGCCTCACTTCTTTTCTTTCTTTTTTTAAATATATCTTTATTGATTTCAGAGAGGGAGAGATAGAAACATCAATGATGAGAGAGTCGTCATTGACCGGCTGTCTCCTGCACGTCCCCAACTGGGGATCGAACCTCGATCTCCTGGATCCTAGGTTGACACTCAACTGCTGAGCTGCGCCCGGCTGGGCTATGCCTCACTTCTTGCTCGTATTATTTCAGACTTGACTTTCGATGCAATTCTTTTCTTTGATTTTATATAGATAAGGAGTATGGATTTTTGAATCTGCCTTTTCTCAATATTTTTGCGACTTTGTTTTCTTAAAAAAATATATATATATATTTTAATCCTCACCAAGGATATTTTTTCCATTGCTTTTCTGAGAGTGGAAGTGAGAAAGAAAGAAACATCAATGTGAGAGAGACATATCCACTGGTTGCCTCTCCCAAGTGCCCAGACGGGAGCCGGGGATTGAGCCTGCAATCGAGGTGTGTGCCTTTGGCCAGGATTGAAACTGGGACCCTTCAGTCCACCGGCCGACGCTCTAACCACCTAGCAACACCAGCCAGGGGTCTTTCTGTTTTTAAATCGAGACGATTGACATACGGCGCTGTGTCAGCTTCAGGTGTACGGCGTAAGGATCCACTATTTGCACAGGTTGCGAAACGACATCCACAGGTCCAGTTAACATCCCTCACCACACATAGCTACAAACATGTTTTCTTTTCTTTCTTGTGATGAGGACTTTTAAGGTCTGCTGTCTTGGCCACTTTCAAATATGCAATGCACTGTTATTAACTGTAGCCACCGTGCTGTGCTCTACGTCCTTATGACGCGTTTATTTTACAGCTGAAAATTTGTACCTTTGGTCCCCCTGCACCCACTCAGGTCGCCCACCCTCCTGGTGACCACCAATCTGTGCTCATGGGCACAGGCGGACTACGTCAGCAACATCAAGTTGGGCTGAATTTAGCCCCAAAAGGCTGTGCTACTGGTACCATGTCTCTGGTCACAGGTGACAGAAATGAGGGTCATTGTGAATTCAATCTTGAAGGGCTGGAGGCATCTGGACCTAATTTGAAGAAAGACCCCACTAGGACAATGGCCCACCAGGGACCCAACAGCAACTTGGAGACAAGTAATGTCCAGTTTGTGTTGCTTCCTAACATTTCCATCCCCGGGAGAGCACAGGGCCTTTTGAGGACATTCCTCAGGGGGTGGAAGGGGACTTAGATGACTAAATATAGGGTCCTCCCCCTTCCCTTTAGGCCATGATAGGAAGCTGACTTATGGCATCTCTCCTCCGTGTGCTCTAGCCGAGCCGACAGGACGCCATGGATGTTGACCCATAGACCCTGTGGCCACAGCATGAACTTGCGTTTCTCCCTGAGCTCCCAGGGCCCAGATCCAATGCCTGCTCTGGGTCCTGGGTAGGGTGAAGCTCTCAGGCTGATGTCGATGTCAATGTAAGAAACACTGAAACCTATAGAGAGTTTTTGTGAGTTTATTTGAGCCAAACCGTCAACAATTGCTAGAAAGCAAAATCTCAATGGATTGAGATAATGCTCGGAGAAAGGCAGTCCTGCACCTTGTTTTATGCGTTACAATCCAAAGAGGAGACGCAAGTGGGTTCCGTGAAATCCATGGGTGACAGGTTAGGGAGGCGGGAGAAAGCAAAGCGGGGAAACCTCTGGGACTGGAGAGAAAGTAGAACGACAGACACACTTCTTTTACTCAGATGGGTGCAGGAGAGTTAACAGTCAACAATTAACATGACAGCAATAAGAATGAGAGGATTTGTGGTCTCCGCCCTGGTGCACTGGTTGTGTCCTAAGGGGCCTGGAAAAGGAGGAGTTACCCTGACATCCCAAAGGAATGTTATTCTAGATGCAAAAGACAACAGACAGGCTCAGTTAAGGTAAAAGATGGACATTTCCCGGGAAAGGTACCAGCCTAGGACATGACTACCCACCATAAACTGCTTTTAGTTAAAGTTTTAATTTCAGACCATCCTTTGAGGTGACTTCTGGTTTCCGAGTTTGCAAGGCCACCACGCGCCTCCCCTGAGCTCGTCAGGTGAGCACGTGGCCCCTTTTCTGAAGTGTAGCACTCCCCTTTTGTACTCCCCTTTTCTACCCTTACAGTCGCTACTTTGAAGATAAGCAGGAGCAATAAAATTTGGTAGAAAACAATGACTTCTTCCCCTTCCCTGGCTCTTTGTAAAAGATTTCCGCCCACAAAATTCCAGGGAGTAGCTAACCAAAGGTTGATTAATGCTTCTCTTCTGTCTGCTGCTTTGCTAGTCCCCCCTCCCCCATGTTTTTTTTGCCTTTTAAGTCTCCCTGCGAAGCCTGCTGGGGATGCACATTTGTTTAGGACAGGAGCCCGAGCGCACTGGCCGGCTAATAAACCTCCAGGCGGTCAGTTTGGTCTCTGTGGGAATTAGTCTCGAGGAAGACGGGTATAACTTTTCCTCAATGTCCGAGCACACAGGCCCAGGCCCTCCAGCTCCCACTCCTCCAGCCTTGGCCAAGGAGCGGGAAGCAGAAAACTCCTCAGGACGCAGCGTGCTTCTGCTCGCCCCACCGTTACCCACCCTCCATGCTCTCCCAAATATTTGAAAATTTGCTATGGGTGTTATACCCAGTTTTCGTGAGATTAATTCACAGAGACCAAATTGAGTGTTTGGAACTTATTTGGCTACGAGTGGGCTCATGCTCTAAACAGACTCTCAGCCCCGAACAGTCTTCACAGGGAGCATATAAAGGCAAAACCGCATCCTGGTTGGCATGGAGAGGGGTGGGAACCTAGCGAAGCAACGTACAGAAGCCAAAACAAGCACTGTCTAACCATTACGGTTGGCTGTTTCCTGGCACTAGCTTGTAACTGTTTGTTCAGGGATAGGGAACAGGGTTGACAGGTTAAAAATGAGGGTTACATGCTTCATAGGTGAACACACTTGATTGTATGTCATTCTTCTTGCCATTTTGTCACTCTTTGTCCTAATTTTATGTTTTTCACACTTCTTAGTTGGATTTACCGACACCGATATGCACACGTCTTAGCTGTTGAATTTGGAAAACTGGAAGCACCACGTGCCCCCCACACTTGTCGTGATGAGAACATTGGTGAGGGAGCCAGCTCCCACCTTCCTGCCAGAGTCCCTCTTTCAACGAGCAGGAGCTTGTGTGCGGGTGGTGACACAACCGTGGGTATCTGGAGAAATCCGGGGCAGGGAATTCCAAAAGCCCAGCCCGCCAGCAAACAAAGTGGCCAACGTGATCAGAATGAGCATGTTCAGAGTCTGGAAGGTGTTAAAAGCTTGCAGAAACCAGAGGAATGCTTAAGAAAACAAAGGTGGAATCAGTACAGAGCTCACTCTGGGACTGTGGGGTGTGACAGCTGGTAGGAGCCCTTCATGTGGACGGGGCCTGGGGTGGGGGAAGTGGGTGATTCCAGGCCCAGAAAAGTCCCGAGGGCACACCTCAAGCTCAATGAAGAGGTGGGGTAGCTGAGTCAAATCCTGACTTGAGTGCCTGGATGAGAAAGTCCCTCCCTCTCTCAGATCACAGTCTTACCTTCCATGGGTGCTATAGTAACCTGACCTCCTGGGATTAGCCTAGTAACCAATTTTCTAAACACCAGGAAATAGAAACTTTGAGAAATTAGAACTGTCTGAGGGAGGGAGGGGCCTGAGCACCATCCCAGCATCTGCACCCACACTGCTCAGGTCTCTGCTTCAGGAAGCTTTCACCTGCTTCACTTGGAACCACAGCTGCTCCCCAAAGCCAGAGATGATCAAGCAGGAACATGAGGTGGTCAACCTGGGGGGTCCCCAGAACTCAGGGCCCATGATGTCCACCGTGGTCAACATCCAGACAGAGACCGTCGTGCCCGACCACATCGTCTGGTCCCTGTTCAACACGCTCTTCTTCAACACCTGCTGCCTGGGCTTTGTGGCCTTCGCCTACTCCGTGAAGGTGGGTGTGTGCCTGGGGGCTTCTCCAGAAAGTGTGTGTGAGCCCACAGGGGTCTGCTGCCCAGATGGCCCTTGGCACTGGGAACCCTAGTGAGAATGCTTTTCTGTGTGGATGTGTGTGGTTGGGTGGGGTTCATTCCCAGGGAGGGTTTGCGGTGGGGCTGCATGGACGGGCAAGTGGGTGGGAGGGTCAGCTCTGTCTCCACCATCCCCAAGAGCCCTCCTTCCACCCTAAGTAGAGAAATTACACCCTTCACACATCTGGCTCAAACCTTAAGTCTGGTCCAGAGAAGGAAAGGTCCTTAAAGATGCTGACTCAGGGTGGGGTGAGAGGACAGCCAAGGGGCCAGGGCAGGGGGAGGAGGAGCCCTGAGACCCCTGGACAGGTGGAGTCTGTGAGGGATGGGTCCACCTGGCCCTGTCCTGCTCAGTCTCCAGGGAACAGGGATGGGAGGGTCCCTGATCTGTCTGAGGGCAGGTGGAACCTGGTCTGGGCAGGGACCAGCCAGGGAGTCATAGCACCTGGCTCTCCCCAGGACCTGCTCCAGCCCCCCTCACCATCTCTTCTCCCCCAGTCTAGGGACCGGAAGATGGTGAGAGACATGATTGGGGCCCAGAGCTATGCGTCCACCGCCAAGTGCCTGAACATCTGGGCCCTGGTCTTGGGCATCTTTTCCACCATCGGAGTCATTGTTCTTCTGGTGTTTGTGCTCCCTGGATTCTTCAATGCAATGCGGAGGGGGTACTAGTCTCCACCTAGGGCATGTGACCAAGTGCCCCTACCCTCTGTGAACCCTGCCCTGGGGGCCCATCCCTGTACCCAGCACTTTGTACAGAATAGAGCTATGTGCAGCTGAACTCAATAAAGTGCACTTGTATGTGACGATGCTGACATTTCCTGGGCAGGGAACTGCGGGGTCCCCAGCCTGCCCCTGAGACAGCCCCAGCACCCCCTCTCCTACCTGCTTGCTGCTCTGAGAGGGGCCCAACACTTTCTGAGATGTTCCTGGCCTCCCGCTGGGAGCAGCAGCTGGACCATGGTCCTAGGATGGGGGTCCCTCCCTCCAGTGCCTAAGCCCTGACCCAAGGGGCACTGGGTCCAGAGCACCCTTGGGCCCGAGGACAAGCCTCCCTGCCTCTGGGCTGGCTGGGAGCAGTGGTGCTGGGTGAGTGCGGCAGGCGAGTCCTCTAGGAGGCCATGGGGTTTGCATGTGGGGTGCAGGGATGGAGCCCCGACCCCGCAGCCCCTCCTGGGTGGTCCCACCATTGCTGTGTCCTCCTGCCTCCTCCAGCCCCCAGCTCTGTTCTTGCTCCTCTGCAGGGTACAGGGGCAGGTGCAGCCAGTGGCCAGGGAGGGACAGAGTGTTCAGCCCGATGGACAGAAACCCTGAGAGGAAGGACCCATCCTCCCAGCAAACCAGCTGGGCTTGCTGGCTGGAGCTGCTGCCAGTGCCCAGGAGGGTCTCAGGCGGTGGGCACCCTCGGGCTTTGGGGGTGAGCCTTTGCCAGGGCCCGGGATGCACATGGGAATGGAGCGGTCCTCAGCTTGACCCCCCACTCCCTGCACAGTGACCCTGAGAGGCTGGCGAAGTCCAGGTGACCACAGGCTGGTGTCAGCGAGGTGGACCCATGTCTCCATGGGCCTTGCCCTTTGGGGGCCTGGCCTCCCCCGGGTTCCAGCTGTGGGGCGAAGTCAGTCCCTTGCTGTGGTCTGTGGGCGGCAGCTGTTCCCGATGGGCTCTCCGTTCAGTCGGGGCACCCACGAGGGGCGGACAACCCAAACCCCCACGCCCCCTTTGCGACACCCCCTGCAGCACCCAACTCCTGGGCCAAACGTGGGTGCTTCGTCTGTGGTAGGCGATGCCTCCAAGGGCGCCCCTGTTCCCGGGGTCCCAGGTCTGAGGGGGATGGTGGGGGGAGTGGAGGGGGCGGGGGCTGGGGCTGAGGCCCAAGGAAGATGGTCCTGCAGGACCAGAGGCTGGGAAGGGCTCTCTGTCCCCAAGGCTGGACCCTGGAGGTGACATGGGCAGAGCCTGCACTCTGAGCTCCGGGAGTGGGGGGCACAGCTTCCGCCGCCTGGCCCCAGGACTTGGTGAAGCCGAGGCCCCCTGGGACCCCCCTTCTCCCTGGCAGCGGGGCGGAGGCTTGGACGGGGGTCTGCAGGCCGTGCGCACCCGGCGCGGCCTCGGTGGGAACGGTGCGCAGCAGGGCTTCTGGAGGGCGGGTCCCAGGGCGCGGAGGGGCGCGGGGGCGGGGCGCGGGGCGCGGGGCGGGGGCTGGCGCCGCGGCCGTCGGGCTGGCGCGGGGGCGGGGGCGGCGCAGGCCCGCGGCTCGGCTCCGGGCTGTAATTCGTCGGTATATTTAGCGGCAGCGCCGGCGGGTATAAGCGGCCCCGCGCGACCCTCCAGCGCGAGTGGAGCGAGCGGCGACGGCGCTGGAGCCGATGGACACCGCGTACCCCCGCGAGGAGCCCCGCGCCCCGACGCCCCGCAAGGCCGACGGCGCCGCGCACACGGCCGGCGCGCGGGCGGCGGGGCCCCCGCCCAGGGACCACCTGATCTGGTCGGTGTTCAGCACCCTCTACCTGAACCTCTGCTGCCTGGGCTTCCTGGCGCTGGCCCACTCCATCAAGGTGGGCGGGGCTCGGGGGGCCGCCCGAGGGCGCCCCGTGCGGGCTGGGGCGCTCCGCTCGCGAGCGCGGAGGCGTGGGGGCTTTCCCGATGCTGGGCTCCTCGGAGCAGAGCCTCCCGGCCTAGCTTCTTTAGGGGGGCTCGGCGCCCCAGCAGACTCCCCACTCGCCCAGGGTCCTTGGAGGCTTTTGCTGGCCTGGGAGGAGGCAGGGGCCCCTTCCGGCCCCACCCTAGGCTGAGGATCCCCCTCCCCCAGGGTCAAACCCCTGTGTCCAGATGGGGCAGTGAAGGGAGTGGGTGGAGCCCAAGGCAGCGTGCCCCTCAGGCCACAGCCCTCCATCCAGATTCTGGGTTCAGCTTGGCCCTCCCAGGTGTGAACCCAGTGCTGCCGGGTGGGGGAGGCGGGATCCCCCCAGGCACCAGCACATGTAGAGACCTGGCCCTGCTGCTGTCTGCAGGCCCGAGACCAGAAGGTGGCTGGAGACCTGGAGGAGGCCCGGCGTCTGGGCTCCAAAGCCAAGTGCTACAACATCCTGGCCACCATGTGGGCCTTGGTGCCGCCTCTGCTGCTCTTGGCGCTGGTGGTGACCGGTGCCCTGCACCTGTCCCGGCTGGCCAAGGACTCCGCCGCCTTCTTCAGCACCAAGTTTGATGACCAAGACTATGACTGACAGGCTGGGCCCTATCCCTGGTCTGACCCAGAGACCCGGGCCACAGGACACCAACCCCCAGGGCGCTGCCCCAGGGGCTGCACCTGAACCTCCTGGAACCCGACTCTACTATAGGGCCTGATGCCCACTCCCAGCTCCAGGCCAGGAACCTAATGCTGACCCCAAAGATCCCCTTTTTGGACCCCAGGGGCCTCACCCTAACCCTGATGGTCCCTCATCCCCTAACTCCCTGCCCAAGCCAGACCCTCCCTCCCCACTTACCAGGCTCAGCCTGGGTTCACAATTAAAAGTGCCTGGTTCCAGAAGGTTCCATTTGGGCCTAGTTCCTGGCCAGGGTGGGGGAGGGTATCTTCCTGAGGGGAGCCAATCTAGGAACACCCACAGCCAAACTCCCTGGATGGACCCCAGTATCAAATGGTCAGCCCATTTAGAATGTTCTGTTTTTGGCTGTGGTCTCCGCCTGTCCCCTTGGGCACTGGGTGGCCTGCGGCTTCTGGGTGGAGGCGCCTGAGTATTTTAGAATCGAGTTTGGGAACGCAAACTTTTCATCTCTGCTGCCCTGCTGGGTGCTGTGGTTTAGTGGCCTGCCTTCCAGAGCACGAATGGTTTGTCTCCCGAGTCCATGTGTGTCCATCCCATTTGCGTGTGTGCATGCCTGTTTGTGCATTTGCCTGCATGCAAGGCAAGTGGGAGTCCCTGGTCAGTGAGGGCTTTCCTGCCTGTTCCTGTCTGTGGGTTGGCCGTGTGCCGATCTCCTTTGGGGGCACTGTGTCGGTCCCCATGACCCCTGCATCCCTTTAATTCTGAGAAATGCCAGCTCCTGCAGTGGGTCTGTATGGCTGGACACACAGACAGGCACACATAGACATGGTGACACCATTCTCCATGCACAAAATCTCACTCATGCGGGTGGGATCAACCCCGACCCACATAGTTGTGCAGAGAGGGGGATGTTGGGAGGTGAGGACATTTTCTGGACATCCTGGTGCTAGATGCATGTCCTTGTATGTCACCTCCCTTGTACACTCCCTGAACCAGTGGTCTGGGAGAGGAGGGTTGCTAAACACATGCGCACACCCTGTGTGGCTGGGGGTAAGGTCCCCTGGGCCTTGCTGTGGCTGGGCCAATGACAGGGCAGGCTAATTGCAGGGGCCTTAAGAACAGGGTGGTTCAGGATTTTGAGCACCCCACCCAGGGTCCCATCCCCAGGGAGCCCCCCTCGCCTGCCAGCTCTGCCTGGCCTGGGGGTGGAGGTCTGTTTAACTGCTGTACTTGGAGTCCCCAAAGTACCCCCTTCCCTCCCCTCCCTGTGACACCCAACAGCTGGCCTAGCTATCTCCAGTGTACCAGCAGAGACAGCACCCCAGGCCACAGGCCCACAGCATTCCAGCCTCAAGCTGAGGAGTGTGCGCTGTCCTGAGCCAGTCCCCGGAAGCAGGGGTGTGTGCTGGTTGGGGCCTGGTGATGGAGACACAGCACTGGCTTGTGCTGGGCACTGGTCCCATGTTGGAACAAGGACAAAGACAGTGTGCCAGTGCTTGGACCAGGATGGAGATAGCCTGCCAACTCCAGGTTTGGCCCAAGAAGGGACCAACACATGCTGGGTAGAGAGGCTGGGAGCAGGGGTCAACCTGTGTGTGGCCAGGTACATGTCCCCAGCGTGGGGCGGTCTGTGGGTTGTGAAGACTGTCCAGCCTGTGCCCCGGTGCTGAGGACAGAGTGTGTGGTCAAGCCAGGTGGGGTAAGGTCACCAGCACCCAGGCTGTGTCCTGGGCAGCCCGAGGGACCCTGATCAAGTTTAGGCCATTGGCTATCAGGGGCCCTGAGTCCAGCATGCATGCACTGCCACCCACAGTCCCTCAGAGGGTTGCGTCACCCTGCTATAGACACAGGTGGCTGTGTACTGATGGAACATGATACTGCTGCACCTGGCTCCAGGGCTGCTGCACTGGGACAGTCCCTACTGCTTTAGCAGGCCTGCTGGTACCTCCGATGGTGAAAGAGAGCCTGTGGGCACCTGAGAGCACCACCAAGGGCCTCGGGGAGCTGGTACTGATATGCGTGCTGGTTTGCAACTTGGCCACCTCCCTTGGACGCCACTCTGTCCCCTGTGCTGCCCCTCTCCCCGGCAGCCACAGAGTTGGGCCTAGGATCCCAAAGGCCTCTACCCTCCTCCATCCATCACAGTTGGTCTGCCTGGTGTCTGCTTCTTGGAGGACTTGGACTACTTCTGTCCAGAACACACATGGTCAGAGGGAGGAGGGTGGGAGGGGCTGGGGTGACAGGATCCACCTATTCACTCTAAGGGAGCAAGTTACTGGTTGAAAACTTGATCCATTACCTCCCTCACTTCCAGACGCAGCTTTTCCCAGCCCCAACTTTAACACCTCAGGCAGAGCCCTTACCAAGATTTCCATGGCAGATGACACCTCACCTCATTCTTGGGAAACCCCTGAGGACCTAAGTTTGAGGTGCCAACTGTGGGGCTGAGGCCCCAGCAGAAGCTGGGCAGAGCCTCCAGCCCAGAGCAGCCTTCCCAGGACAGATGGGCCCAGGTCCGCAGCCTTGAACCCGTGTGCACTTGGCTCAGTCCTTCTGGCTGGCCAGAGAGGAGATATGGGGTCTTGCTCTGCACCCCACTTGGCCGAGGAAAGGCATGTGATGGCGATGTCCAACCTGACTGGAGTGGCTGAGAGGCCAGAGGAGTCAAGGACTGAGGATGCTGAGTTCCCAGGACAGCCCCAAGAGCACCTGGATCCAACCATGACGGATCCTCACTATCGTGACATAGAAAGTTCTTTGTGGTGAGGCTGTGGCTGACAGAGTAATTCCACAGGGCGAGCTCCCCCATTCAGGGCCCAAGCCTGCCTCTGCCTCCAAGGCAGAGCTGTCTGCCCCTCTCCACCCTCCCTGGGGAAGGGACTTGAGGCACAGTGTGTGTGTGTGTGTGTGTGCGTGCAGGTGTCAGCCTAGAGGGGCAGAAGCAGACATGCTGGTGTGGGAGGCAATGGGTAAGCCACCCATCCATGCGTGTTTAGGCAGAGAAGGGCTCTGGCTAGAGGCAGTCTTGAACTTCAGGCCAAAGAGTCCAGATCTTTCCTGGAGCCCATGAGCCTGGCTGCCAGGGAAAGGGTAAGTGGGAGGCAGATGGCAGGTCAGGAGGGTGACCAGGAGGAGTGGATGCAGCTGCATAGGGGTGCCAGAGGGGAGGACCCCAGAGATGTCCCTAAAGCCAACAGCACTGCTGGTTCAGGGGCAGGGCCCAGGACAGCACCACATGAGGGACTCTGTGGGGTTAGAGTGCCCAAAGGTGTCCCACAGGGGGTACTGTGGGCTCCAATGTCTTCAAAAGTTTCTCCCAGGATATTCTTGGAGCAGAACTTGCTGCCTCTGGCTTCCTACAAGAGTGACCTTTGTATCCGGCCAGCAGAACAGGGGAAGGAGACCTTGTGTCCTGCAGGAAGAGGGAGCCACCCTGGGGGTGAGGGCACACACTGAGGCCAACCTGGGGGTCACAGGCCCTGGGCCCCTGGGTGGGTCTGGGGGTAGGAGCCTACCTGGGGGCAGGGGGAGCCGAGCTTGTGATGGCCACAGCTCGATCTCCAGTGGGGGGGCCCAGGGCCCTGCCTGGGTCCTGACCTCAACCATCACAGAGCCCTCGGAGAAGGAAAAGTCAAGCTTGTTCCCCTGGTAGCAGATGCCAGAGACACACACACCAGAGACGCCGGCCGGACACATGGGGTCAAAGGTCACACCAGCCCTGGTGATCCTGGGAGAAGGGGAAGGTTCTGTGAGGATGGTGGGCAGGGGCTGGTGACCACCTTCTGCTGGTCATCCCACTGACCTGAACCCAGTGAACCCGAAGAGCACCGCCTGCAGGAAGCCCCCCATGCCTGTCAGGAAGTTCACAGCACCAGACCCGTCTGCATTCTCTGTCCACACCTGCAGGGGCAAGGCAGTCAGTGACAGGATCTCCAGGTCATAGGCCCTCCCAAGGCCACTCCTCGAAGGTCAGGTGTGAATCGCCAGGGCTGTGACCCTGCTGTGACCCCTGAGGTTGGGCTCCCACTCCCACCACCCAGGGGGCCAAGCAGGAGGCGGGTGTGGTCTAGGTCCCGGCTGAGGCTGGGGCCAGACTGGCCTTGAAGGGCTCCGTGATGTTGGCGAAACTCCTTTCCAGGAGGTCCCACGCCCGCCTTGGGTCCTTCAGCTCCATCCAGCCCACAGCAAACATGCTCTGGGGTCAGAGGTTAGAGGACAGGCTGGAGTGAGATCTACTGTGTAGGGGAGGGGAGACAGGCCATTGGGGCAGGGCTGGGGCCACCATGAGGACCACCACCCATCTTACCCAGGTCATGGCCGGGCCCTGGGGGGATGTCACAGCTTCGTAAATTTCCAGGTTTTTCTTGCGAACTTGAGGGCTCAGGGAGAAGGGGATGGGGTACCCCAGGAGCACAACATCTGCCTGTTTCACCTCCTCTCCTGGGGGGGGAGGGACAGGTGCTGCTGAAGCGGGGAGGGGGAAAGAGGACAGGTACTCTATGTCGGAAAGGGCATCGGGAGAGAGAAGGGGCCTCGAAGGGGCTCTAAGTCGACTCACCAGGCTCATATCCATCAAACTCGGGGTGGAAATTCTGCTTCATGTCAAAGGGCACCTTGATCTTATCAGCCACCACCAGCCAACGGCTGGGGACAAGCCGACCCAGGTCCTGGGCCAGGGCAGCAGCAAAGCGCAGGCTACGGTAGAGGTGGGGAGAGGAGTTGCAGCTCTGGCGTTCTTGGCTGGCCCCCTGTACAGTGGGGTTGGGGTGGGATCTTGGGTCTGACCTGTTCTGGACCAGGACGTTGGTGTACACCGAGTTGTTAACCCCTGAATGGTATTCGTCGGGGGGCATGACTCCTGGGTACAAAGGGCAAGATGGTGCTTAGTGAGGGTCCTAGAGTCCTGCCCCATGCCACTGGCCAGTGTGGGGCTGGCAACAGCAGGTGCCGAGAGTCACATGCTTAACTGAGGAGCATCTACCTGCCCATGGCTCATGACCATCTACTCTTCCCCCATGACCACCCACTCCTCCACATGACCATCCTCTCCCCACCATGCCCTCACCCTTCAGGTGGTACTTCTCCTCTGCAGGGTTCCACTCTACACGGCTGCACCAAAACTCAGCCACAGCACTGATCACGTCCCAGCCACCAGCCTCTTGAAAGAGCTGCAGGTCCTGGGGGAGGAGAGGGTGAAACAGAGGCCACTGCACCCACAATTCTAGTTCCCAGTGGGCACTGCGTTCCTTGCCAATGTCCACCCTTCCAAGCACCCAGAAGTGAAAACTTGGCTCCAAGAGGCCTGGACTGGCTCCACACAGGAAATCTCAGCCAGGTGGGGGTGGATGGCCCCACTAGGAGTGGTCATACCTGGTGGGCACAGTGACACCTCACCTGAGTGCTGTGGTAGTACAGCTGGAAGGCCAGTACCACGGCCCCGTTGATGTGGATTTCCTGGGTCCCATAAATGTCTTCAGGGCAGACCTCCAGGCCAGAACCCGCGCTCTCCCAGGCAAACTTGGCTCCCTGAGGGTTGGAGGATGGTGCAAACCTGATTCTGTTCTCAAGGGGCCTGGGGGGTGGGTAGCCCACATATTTCCCAATACTCTCAGCCTATAGTCACAGAGGGCAGAGGTGGGGGCACCAACTACCCGGGTGCCCTTGTGGATGCCTGCTGGTTCTGAGTGGCCACTGCATGTCCCCAGTGTGGGTCAGGTGGCGTCTGCCCAGTTTCTCCTGTGTGCTGCCCTGGCGCAGGGCAGTGAGGGGACCCAGCTGGGTCCCAGACAGGCTGTTGTTCCCACCTGTACAATGCAGGTGGGGCATGCTGCTGAGCCCCTGTAAGAATCCAGGATGTCCTGGCCCCACCCAGAGAGGGGTCTGGAGACATCAAGCCCTCGGAGGGGCCTTGTAGGGTGGACACTCAGGTGTCCCTTACCTGGTAGCCCAGGTTCCGGGCATTGTCCAGGGCTCCACCCAGTGTCTGGATGCGGTACTGCAGGAGAGCCCTGGCCGCCTCTGGCTGGAACATGAGGACATTCGGGAACATCCAGAGGTCCTGAGAGCACAGTGAAGGGTGCCTTGTCCTCGCACTCTCGCACCCTTCTCCCTCTTCCCGCCCCCGTTATGCCCTGGCAGGGACTCAGAGACAGCACAGATGCTTGTTGCCCACCTGGGTCTGTCCCGGGCCCCCCTGCCTGCCCACCACACGTCCCCATCTCCAGCTCAGACCCTCTGGTCCTCAGCCCAGTGCTTCACCTCCTCAGTGGGCATCTGGGTCTGGCTGGGGGTTCAGGCCAGAATCTGGGTGTGGGTAGCCTGGGGAGGGAGCCTACTCCGTTGCTGCCTGGCTGCCCGGCCTGGAGTGAATGACAGCCTCTTCGAGCCCAAGGGTGAAGTGGTCATAACACTGGCTTCTCAGCCCCCCATGCCCACTGGCCACCAAGTCCCAGCTTCTCCTGGCTCCCACTCCAGTCCGAGACCTCACCGTCCTTCATCCACATTCCCTCAGCAGCTATAAGGGTCTTTCCAGAACATACATCAGCCCGTGTCACCCCCCAATGGCTCCTGCAGACCCCTCCACGACTGCTCTTCCTGCCTCGTGAGGCCCCCCTCCAGCCCTAGCCAGATGCCATGCACTCTCCCAGCTCTGGGACTTTGTGCCTTCTGGTCCCCTTGCCTGAATCACTTTTCCATCAAACTCCCACACATCCTTGGGCTGAGATGCCACCTCCTCCAGGAAGCCTTCCCCTTTGCCATGGCCCCTGTGCTTCCCCAACCACAGGCCCCATCCCAGGCAGGGCAGAGGCAGCAGCATGCCTGTGCCCTTAGCTGCAGGACCCTCTATGCCTGTGCGCTGCCCACCCAGTGGCAGGTGCATGTTGGGGGAAGACGGTGCACACCTGGTCCCAGAACACATGGCCCCAGTAGCATTCCTCACGGCTCCCGTTGGAGAGGCCCCCAGGGCTGAGTCCGTGGCAGACATATCCTGGGCCCCCAGGCTCGGGCAGGGCGCTGAGTAGGTAGTAGAGGGCACCACGCAGGGCCTGGCGCAGGGGTAGGGGCCCCACCACATCCAAGCCACAGCCTTCCCAGAGTTGGGCCCAGGCCTGGGCATGGGCAGTGTACAGAGCGCCCCTGGCCTGCAGCTGCAGGGCCTCGGTGAGGCAGGCCTCGGCCTCAGCCTGGCTGCCACCCACTACAGTCAGGAACTCCCAGGTCCTGTCCTCCTCGCCTTCTCCAAGGGTCAGGGCAGGGGGCACTGGTGTCCACAGCATGTGTACCTCTTGCTGCAGTCCCCCAGGCTGCTCAGGGGTGAGTGTGTGGCCATACAGGTACCTGTAAGAGCACGGCTGAGTCTCAGGGACAGGCTTCCTCCTGGGCCACCCGGGGAGCCGCTGGCTCCCTACTCACCGGGCTCCCTGGAAGTCAGGACCCAGATGCAGGTCCAAGTCTGGGCTTTCTGGGGAGAAGGCAGACCGCAGCAGCATGGTGATGGGCCAGCTCCCCGTGGCTAAGCGGGTGATGGATACACTGAAGGCCAGGACGTGTGGCAATGTGCGGTGGGCGTAGATGCGCTGGGAGGCCCGGAAGCTAGAGTCCTCCAGGGTGTGCAGAAAGGAGCCTGGGGTAGGCAGAGGGGGAGACAGGCAAGTCACATGCCTACCCCACCGAGGGCCAGCGAGAACAGTTACAAAGCTGCTGGTTTTTCTGCGCTGGGAGTGGAGTCCACCTCTACCCTCAGTGAGGTGAACCCACCTCTGGAGCCCAACTGCACTGGGGCCCCAGGCCCCTGGCAGTCTAGGAGTCCCGTGTCCCGTGTGTCATCGTCCCCCCCCCCCCCCCCAGCTTGCAAGGCAGCCTCTCCGGGCCTCCTTTTCTTTGATTCCACCATCCTGAGTTAAGAGATGCCAGGACAGAATGGCTGGGGCTTGGCAGGGGCAGGACAGGCAGTGGTTACCTGTGTTAGTGTCCAGAACAAAGGTCGTAGTTGGCTGCTCTCCTGTCTCTGCAGGGGCCTCCAGCTGGACATTGAGGGGACTGGGTAGAATGGCTCGATGTGTGTCCCCCAAGGCCCCGTTGTATATGCCATTCACGTGCAATGTACAGTGATACACACGTGTGCCCAAGTATGCGTTGGTCACCGTGGCCCAGAGCCGGGGGTCACTGGGCAGAGCGTGGGCAGTGAATATGGTGGGGTCCTCACCGGCATCTGCCATGGAGAGGCTTGCTCAATGGACGGGTCTGGAAAAAGGTGGGGATCAGGGGACCCCCAGTGGCTGAGTCTCCTTCTTCTGATGCTATTAACCCCAAAACCCCCCTCCCCCACCCTTAGAACTTGGCTGATGCCCCCAATAGATGATGGAAGGAGTGTGGGCCCGCACTTTGGAGCCACCCCAGGAAAAGCCCTCAAACCTCATATTGATTCCAGGGACCCAACTGAGTCCCCAAACTCCCACCTTCCGACCTCAGTCCTAACCCCTCCCGCTCTCCAAGCCGCGCCCCAGAACCCGGCCCTGTGGGTGGAAGTGAGGAGAGTCTGCCCCGCGCACATTTCCCCCAGGAAGCCGCCGCGAGGGTGGGGCGGGGCGCAGGTCCCGAGTTCTGGGAGGGGCTGGGGGGCAGCGCCCTGGGGGGGGGGCCGCCGCCTCGGGGCTCACCGCGGCCCCGCCGCGTCCGGGGCGTCAGCAGAGTGGGCGCTGGGCTCCGGGGCCGCAGGGAGAAGCAGCGGGGGGCCGGAGCGTCGGCCGGAAGGGCCCTCAGTCCCCGCCCCCGGGGCGGACGGGGCGGGCGGACGCGAGGCTGGTTCCCCCCCCCTCGGGGCGGGGCAGGGCGGGCGGGAGGCTGGTCCACCCCCCGGAGCGGGACAGGAGGCTGGTCCCCCCCACCCGGAGCGGGGCGGGGCGGGCGGGCGGGAGGCTGGTTCCCTCCTCGGGGCAGGGCGGGCGGGAGGCTGGTCCACCCCCCGGAGCGGGGCGGGGCGGGCGGACGCGAGGCTGGTTCCCCCCCCCTCGGGGCGGGGCAGGGCGGGCGGGCGGGAGGCTGGTCCACCCCCCGGAGCGGGACCGGAGGCTGGTTCCCCCCTCGGGGCGGGGCAGGGCGGGCGGGAGGCTGGTCCACCCCCCGGAGCGGGACCGGAGGCTGGTTCCCTCCTCGGGGCGGGGCAGGGCGGGCGGGAGGCTGGTCCCCCCCCGCCCCCCGGGGCGGGGCGCGCGGTGCTCAGGCCTGAGACCAACTGGCCGGTGGGTTAGGCTACAGCACCCCCATCTTCACCCCTGAGGCTGCGTGGGAGGGTCTGAGGACCTGGTGTGACAGATGCGAAGATGGGACTTGAGGGAACCTGCCTGAGAAACACAGTGAGGTCTTTGACCTCAAAGACATCTAGGGTGGATCTGAGAGGAGCAGGCGCCTTTGGGTGGTTGCTCCCTCCTGTGTGCCCTTCAGGAGAGGTCCAGGTGTCCTGCAGAGGTGTCCTTCTCTTTGCCCCGGGTGTCCTCTGGCTCTCCCCAGCCTCTTCTCCTCTTGGCCTCCATCTCTCCACTGCCCACCTGCCCACCCAGACTCTAGGGGCTTGGCCCTGTCCCCTGAAGCTGCTCTTCCTGCCACCTCCCCCAGCACAGGCAAAGGCCAGGCTGTTCACCCAGCTACCCAGGCCACCAGTGTCCCCAACCCATATCCACCTACCAGAACTTTTGGCCTCACCTTGCCGACCTGCCCCCTCTCACCATCCCACCGTGACCTCCAGAGTTAGCGCTCTCCAGGCTTTCTGCTTCTGCTCTGCCCTTTGGTCTTGAGAGTGGGGAGGTCAGACCATGCCCTCTGCTCAGAAGCCTGCAGTGGTGCCCGCCTCACTGGGAGGAAGTCACCACGGTCCCCTCTCCCACTCTTCCACTCTTCGCAGTCAGCCTGGCTTCCTGCTTCTTAGACATTCAGACATTCTGAGCATGCTCTCTGCTGTGGACTGAATGTCTGTGTCCCCCAAATCTGTCTGTTGACATCTATTCCCGAATGTGATGGTATTTGGAGGTGGGGCCTTTCAGAGGTGATTAGGACAAAAGTCATCAAGAATGGAACAAGTGACCAGATGGCATGGCTCAGAGGTTGAGCATTGACCTAGGATCCAGGAGATCGAGGTTCGATTCCTGGTCAGGGCACATTCCCCAGGTTGTGCGCTTGATCCCCAGTTGCGGGCATGCAGGAGGCAGCTGATCAGTGGCTCTCCCTCATCATTGATGTTTCTATTTCTCTCTCCCTTCCTCTCTCTGAAATCAATAAAAACATATTTTAAAAAAAGGAATGGAACAAGTGCCTGTATAAGAGGCCAGAGAGCACACAAGGTCTCTACCGTGTGAAGACAGAGAGAAGACAGCTACTTGCAACCAGGAACAGGGTCCTCACCAGACACTGAATTGACTGGCACCTTGATCTTGGACTTCCCAGCTTCCAGAACTGTGGGCAATAAATTCCTGTTGTTGATAACCCACCAGTTTATGGTATTTTGTTACAGCACCCCGAGCTGACCAAGACATGCCCCTTCACAGCCTTGGCGCCTATCCGCTCGTCTATGGCCTGAAAATTTTTCTTTGGGATATCCTCAGGGCCCCGTCCTCAATTAGGTTTCCCCAGGCCCCTTACAGGTAACAGGAAGACCTTGGCTCACTCTCTTCTGTCCCTTTTCTCTGCATCACTCTCCATGGCATTTACCAGCTGCCATCTACAAATATGTACTGTCTGTCTTCCTGCCAGAATGGCAGCTCCAGGAGGGCAGGGATTTTTGTCTGTTTTGTGGAATAAGTGACTGGATTTGAAAGTTGATTATGGAAGGGCACTTCCTCTGGGAAGTGGAGGGGACCTGGGAGTCAGCCCCTCCCCTTGGACAGGGTCTCAGGAGCTGGCCAAGCCCAGCAATGTTGAGCAGAGACTTGAGGACTTGAGGGCTGTCCACTGCTGGCCTGTGGACAGCTTCTTGCAGTCAGTCTGCTCCCCTGAGCCTGTTTTCTCATCCATGAAATGGGGACTACAGCCCCACCCCAGACAGATGAGTTAGGTACCAAAGGAAAGAGTGCTAGGATGCCTGGCCAAGTGCAACAGAAACCAACAGACAAATGCAAAGGAGAATTTATTATCAGCAGGCGCAGGCTGCCCACACCCCACACTATCACAGGTGCCATCCAGACTTGGGCCACTGCCATCTCCACTCTGCTCTGATCTTCGTTCCCAAAGACCTTAGACAGTGGGTGGACACCTCTGGGCTCAGTCACACAGCCTCAGCGATGGCTTCACTCCTAATACCAAGACCCAAATTCCTGGGGGGGGGATGCTGACCCGCCTACCTCTGGTCAAGGGTCAGACCCTGCTTGATCCTTGGTGTCCAGGGGCAGAATTGTGGTGTCCTGGGGCCCATACTGCAGATGGAGATGGGATCAATGAAGGTGTCACTCTGCACCCAGCACACCGGATAAAGACCAACACATAGTGGGTGCTCAGTTAATGGGGGCTCTCAGCATCATTTTGTTGCTGGAAGGGGTGTAGTCTGCAAGGGGATGGCTGGAGGGTCCCAGGAGAGGAAGGTGGGTGGAGCTGCAGTGGAGGTTAGGGGGAGGAGTGGTCTCTGGCTGTCCCCAGGGTGTAGGGGAAAGGGCATGTCCGGGGCCCTGGTGAGAACCATGGACGGGGCCCTGTCCATCTGGGCCTCTCCCCCCCTGCCCAGGGCCCCACAGCTGAGAGCAACATTCTCATGCCCTTAGAATGGGGAGATCTACTCCGTAGGGCTGGCTGGAATCCTCCTGGCTGCGCCGGCCTTCAGGGCCTTAGAGGAAAGTGCTGAGTCCCTTGGGAGGCTCAGAGTGGTTGTCCAGCGCTGAGTGTGTGATGACCAGGCCAGGCTTTGCTGTCCTTACAGCCTGTAGCTCCTCCAGTGATTGCTGGCTCAGCTCCACGGAGGTCAGACTACAATCATGTACACAGGACAGGGTGGGAGGTGGTTGGGAGAGAAGGAGAATCCAGGCCACGGGAGGCAATGATGAGGGAGCAGTGGGGGGCAATGATGGGGCTACTGGCCTGGGCTGTGCCAGAGGTACACAGTGACAGAAGATGGCCTGTTAGGGGTTGTCAGAGGCTGGGGAAAGGGGCAGGAGCTGGGAGCCAAGCTTTTGAGGAGTAAGAGGGTATTGGGATCATTGACCCAGACGGTGGTCATGGGCACCAGACAACAGAGTAGTTGAGGCCAAGGCCTGGGGCCAGGGCTTTGGAGGGTGCATCTCCAGGGACTGTGGTCACTCAGGAGGACCCTGGGAGGGACTCTAGGATCTAGGGGAAGCCCCCAGGTACCCACCCCAACTTAGGCTTCAGAGGTGTGTCCCCAGCACCCTTCCACCCTTGCCCACCTGAGGATCTGCAGGTGGCATCCGGGATACTGCAGGGCTGCACACAGGTAGGTTACCATGGGTCCCGACAGCTGGCAGCCACTGAGATCTAGGGTGGTCAGTGCGGGGCTGTGCTGGAGTGCTTGGGCCAGGTACTGAAGGGAATCCTGGAGGCCGGGCTGCTGCAGCCTGGGGGAAGGTCGACATCAGGCATTGCTATGGAGGCTCCATCCCCTCCCTTGGTCCCTCCCAGACCCAGCCTCACCTGAGTGTCTGCACCCGGCACCCGGGCCAGGCCAGGCCCTCACTCAGCACACGCAGGCCCCCCTCGCTGAGCCCATTGTGGAGGAGGCACAGCTCAGTCAGGGTGGGGGCCTTCCTCAGGGCCTCGGACAGGTCGTGGCACACTGAGTCCGGGAGTTTGCAGCGGGACAGCCTGTGGTCCAGAAGCATGTGGTTTTTGTCTCAGGCCCCTCAGCCACCTCACTGCACCCCCTGCGTTTGTCAGGTATGTCCCTGGGAGGCATGACCATGGGTGCACAAATGGCCCACATGCCAGTCTTTCCCAGGACACTGTTGTCTATGAGCTTCATGAAGAGCCCATATGGACCTCACTCCATATGCTTAACTCAGTGGAATTGCCGCTTGAGTCAAGGTGGGCTGTAGTGTAGTTAACTGGTCTCTAACTGCTGGGCAGTGTGTTACTTCTTTTTTTTTTTTTTTTTTTTTACCATTATAAATAAATGCTGTTGTAAACACCATTGTGCTTTTAGTTTAGTGGTCGGACTGATGGGCCAGGTGTGCTGATCACCTTTGGTTCCCTGTGTTTGCTTCCAGGTCACTGGAAATACCCCCATATGAGCTAAGCTACTGTATCATGGTGGCAGGACTAAACCTCTCACCAAAGCCCATCAGCACCAGCTCCCATATTGTTCTGACTCTGTTTACTGGGTGACAGCTAACAGTTAGGGAACGCTAGGACGTACTAAGTTTTCTGCCTGTGTGGATTCATGGATTCTCACGTTAGCCCTCTGGAGCTGAATCTCCTGGCTCAATTTCATGGGGAGGGGCCTGGAGCTCAGACAGACTGAATTAGCCAAGGGCACAGAGGCTGAGGCCTGGCCTCCTCCACTGCTCCTGAGAGAGACAGCTCGGCAGTTTCATCTGGCATGGAGCAGCCTCCCCTTGGATGGGAAATACATTCGGGTCTCCCCCATGCCCCCCACAATGCTCCCTGGCTTCCACTTCAACAGGGTCAACTCCCATCCTAACTAGCACCTAAGCCGGTGATGGACTCCTGCCTCCTCCACTCTCTGTCCGTGTGGGCAGAGCTTATCGACCCCAATATGGAACACCAGAGGCCACAGGCTCCCAGTGCGTCCCCCCAGCCATCCCCAGACACAGCCACACCTCCTCCCTTCCCAGGGCATCCTGCTCTGTGTCCCTTCCAGGGGAGGGGCTGGGGGCACGGTCACTCACGTCAGGCTGGTCAGACCACACTGTTGGTCGGTCATGGCCTCGCAGAGAGGATGCAGTGAGGAGGCCTTGGGTTTTCTTGTGGCTGGAGAACTGCTGAGAGAGAGAGGAAGGTGAAACCCTCTGGCTGATTCAAGTCCCTCCCTCATTCCTATGGTCCTCAGGTGTCAAAGCCGCCTCTGTTCTCACCCCAAACCCAAAGTGAAACCTGTCATCCGTGGCCCCATGCGCCTCCCCACTGAAGCTGCTATGTCACTGCATTCCCAGCGTGGGTTTGTCCTTGCACCTGTGACGGGTGCTCCCAACCCCTATCAACATGCTGACATTCGTTCCCTCAACAGACACTGAGCACCTGGGTCAGGTGCTGGATTGGAGCTCAGTTCGGGAAACAATGACACAAGCCTTGCCCTGGAGCATCTGAGGCTCTGGCAAAGGAGACAGGCATGGGCAGATTTGTCATGGCGTATGGTGGTCAGGGGAACTTCTGGGGCCTAAGGGGTCGCAGGCCAGCTGAGGAGTCTGGGCTGCCCTTGTGGGTAGGCAGCAAACAGTGTCCTGGGTGGAGGGAACAGCAGGTGCAAAGGCTCAGGGCAAGGGGCACGATGTATTCCAGAACTCATGAAAAAGCACGGGGGGGGGGGGGCTGGTCTGGAGCTAGGAGCCTTGCCTTGGATGTGGATGGCCAGGGACATCTGGGGGTGGGCCAGACCAGCCCTAAAGTCCTGCCTCTGATCTGGGGGCAGGCTCCCCGTGCCCAGGCGGGTGCACAGGCACGAGCCCGTTCCCACAGAGTGGGCCCGTGGGAGGCGCCCGGCCGAGACTCACGGGCTGCCGCTCAGGCTGCTCTGCAGTCGCTTCATGATGCTTTTCTTCTTCTTCTTCTGCGGGGCGGGCAGCGCACAGCTGACCAGCCGCAGCGCCTGTCCGGCAGGGCAGCAGCGCACGCAGTAGCTCAGCACCGCCAGGTCCATGCGGCTGAGGCGCAGGCCCTCCAGCGCCAGCTCGGGGAGGGCCCGCAGCGCGCGGCGCGCGAAGGCGGCCTCCTGCGCCTCGTACAGGCAATACAGCAGCTCCAGCGGGAAGCCGCGCTCCGCGCCCTCCTCCTCCGAGTCCTCCGCGGCCTCCTCGGGCCCCGCGGGCGCCGCCCCGGGGCGCCCCGGGCCCTGGTCCTGCACCCACTGCAGGACGTCCTGCTTCACGCGCTCCGACACCACGCAGCCGAAGTGGCGCTGGACGTCGCGCATCCGCTCCGCGCTCAGCAGCCCGAAGAGAAAGCGCGTGGTGAGCGCGAGGAGGCAGCGCGGCGCCGCGTGCCCCCGCAGCAGCTCCCCCACCCCGCCGCCCGGCGCCCCGGGCGCCTCGTCCTCCAGCAGGTAGGACAGCGCGGCGAAGAACCCCTGGAAGCTGTGGTCGATGAACTGGTAGACGACCTCGGGCTGCAGCACGCCCGGCAGCTCCCTCTTGATGAGAAAGCGCGCCTGCACCTTGGAGCCACGCAGCTGCAGCCTCTCCAGGTCCTTCTCGGAGAACTGCGCCCTGTGCCCCAGGACGCCCTCGCGGGCCAGGCGGCACAGCTTGCGCAGCTCGCCTTGAACCCCGGGCCCGGCGGCGGCGGGCCCCGCGCTCAGGACGCTGACGGTGTAAAGCAGGTACACGGACGTGGTGGTCTTGGAGGTGCGCGACAGGTCCTGGCCCAGCTCGAGCTGCTGGCGCAGGACGGTGCACACGATCCAGCACACGAAGGGCACGAAGCACAGAGCGAACAGCGTCTCGTTCTCCTTCACGAAGCGGTAGGCGCGCTCCGCCCTCCACTCGTCCTGGAAGAACTTGTAGAAGTACTTCTTTTTGTCCTTGTCGGAGAAGCCGCGCACTTCGGCGCACTGCGGCGAGCACAGGCTGCCCTGCAGCCGGCCGGGCGCGGCCGCGCGCGTGGTCACCAGCAGGCGGGCGTTGGGCAGCAGCCCCTTGCTCAGGAGGCCGCCCAACACCCGCGCTCCGCCCGCGGCCTCGAAGGGGTCGGTGCAGGGCGCGGCCTCCGCCGGCCCCGGCCCGGGCAGCTCGTCCGCGCCGTCCAGGATGAAGAGCAGCCGCTCGGACTCCGCCAGCATCTGCCGCACGGGCGCGCCGCGGTCGGGGCACTGGTCCCGCATCAGGTCGGCCAGGCTGCACGCGCCGGGCCGCTCCAGCAGCTCCCCGCACGGCATGAAGAAGGCGAAGTCCACCTGGCCGTGGTACAGCTTGCCTGCCGCCCAGTCGTACAGGATTTTCTTGGCCGCCATGGTCTTGCCGATGCCCGCCGGGCCCTGCAGCACCACGGTGAGCGGCCGCTGGCCCTCCTCGTCGCGGCCGAACAGGCGGTTGAAGGTGTGGGTGTCGGAGCGCAGGGCGCGCTCGGGCTCCGGCTCCTCCGCGGGCCCCAGCGCCTCGCCCTCCAGGGCGGCGCCCTCGGGCGCGATGAGCAGCTTGGTGAAGCGCTTGTTGATCTTGACGGAGCGCGCGTTCCTCTCCTTCACCTTGGCGTGCTGCCGCAGCACGTGCTCTCGGTATTTCTTCTTGTACTCTGCGGGCGGGCGAGGCCGGGCAAGGAGCGGGCGGGCGGGTCAGCGGGCCTCCTGCCCCCAGCGGGCTCAGAGCTCGGCGTCCCGCGCGGCGCCGCAACGCCCTCGCCCGCTGGTCCTCCCACGCCCGCCCGCGCGAGGGCGCCAGTGCGCCGAGCCTGGGCTAAGCCGGGAGGGCCCGGGCCTGCGCCTCCCACCCAGAGACCTACCCGACAGGGAGAGCGGCGCCGCCGCGCTGGGGCCGAGACCTGCAACCGAGACGGGCCGTGAGGGCACTCGAACGTGCGGGGAGGGGCGCAGTGGGGTCGCGGCCACCCTCCGGGGCACCCGGTATCCTAGCCCCGGGGCGCGTGAATCTGTGGATGAAGCTTTCGGGGCAGCGGGGGCGGGGGGCGGGGGGGCGGACTTTTCTGGGGAAGTGGGAAGCCGGGAGCCGCTGTCCGGCCTCTGCCCAGGCGGACGGAACGGAGGGGCGGGGACCGGCGACCCCCGCCCGCGCTCACGCTGCAGCCGCTGCTCCTTGAGCCTCGCCGCGACGTCGCGCACGTCCGCCCTCTTCAGGGTCTTGCGGGCCACCTCCAGCGCCGGCTCGGGCGCGTAGAAATGGATCAGCTGCTCCGCGAGGTCCACGGCGTCCGCGCGCTCCAGTCGCCCCCACGGGATGCTGCGACCGTCCAGCTGCGCGTCCCGCAGCTTGTGGCGGAAGCGCTTCAGCTGCTCCTGGCTCAGGTCCTCGAGCGCAGCCAGAAGCAGCTCGCGGGCCGCAGCCGCGCGGGGCTCCACGCTGCGGGCAGGCGGGCGGGGGAGCGGGGTCAGCACCTGGGTCGCGTCCTGAAACCACCCCCCGGCCCCGGCATCGGGGTGCCCGCGGAGAGCAGGGGCTCAGACGCGCCCTGATCTCCCCAGGTGGCTCCAGGCAGACTCTCTGCCCTGGGGGTGGGGGGTGGGGGTGGGATCGGGGAGTCTTCCCCTCCCAGGGCCTGATCCAAGGCTTTGCCTCCGAGACTGTCGCCGCCTGGTGGTGAGGGCCGGTACTGGACGCCTCTGACCCAGGCCCTTAGGGGTGCCTTTCTGTTCTGTGCCTCCCCTCCCGCTGGTGACTTTCACACAACTGGCCTGGCCCCGGTCAAACTCCCTCCATGAGGTGTCTAGGACGGCCTGTGCCCTCCCTTTCCCTCCCTTCCCTGCCTTCTCTCCCCTGGGAGCCTGAAGCAGAGCTGGCTTCAGGAGGGAGCAGGCCAGAATCACCCCCTGGCCCAGACTGTGTTCCTGAATCCCAGCAACACAGTGCTCACCCCCACGTGGGGGCCTTGCACGGTGCTCTGAGTCTGAGGCTTGGTGGGGAACAGACTCCCTGACCCCCCAGTGTGCACCTAGAATCCAGACCCAGGGGCAGTGGGGGTTGAGGGTGTGTGAAGGCCCAGGGAGTGAGCAGGGTGAGGCAGCAGCCCCAGAGGGCTGAGCCTAGCCAGTTCCCAAGTGACAACACAGACCCAGCACTCACCTGGAGCAGGAAGCCTCTGGCTGGTCCATGGCAGCTGGCCCCTGGGTCTAGAACTCAGGGATAGAGGTGGGGATCAGAGAGGTGACCCCTCTGCACAATGACTAGAGCCAAGTCTTAGGGGGGTTGTCCAGCCCCACCCATGCCCCAGGCCCAGGTGCTTTAACTCAGCCAGTACTGATATGTCCACCCAACAGTCATCCAGCTCCCAAAGTCAGGCTCGGTGCCACCTGTGTACAATCACCCTTTAAAAGCTCTGCTTGCTGACCTTTGACTTTCTCCTTTCCTTTATTTGGTTAAAGTTCCCCAAGGACCCATGGGGTGTGGCAGGGAGGCATGGCTGTGAGCAGGGTAACTGTGTAGAGAGGGTAGACTGCATGAAGGAGGTGGCTGGCTCAGAACTAGGTTAAATTCTGAAGGCAGGGGAGAGGAGAGGCTTCCTAAGTGGAGGGAGACAGAACAAAGGAGGAGCTGGCAGTGTTGTCAGGGAGAGGAAGGTTGTCACCTGGGACCAGGAGATAACAGGGCATAGGATGGGGAAGGGCTCTGTGGCTTCCGAAATGGGGCTTGAGCAGGCTGATGGGAAGAGGTTTGGATGTGAGGAGTGTATGTGACTGATGTGGGACCACATGTGACCTTGTGAGTGTGGGGTTCTCCTGACAGCGTCTACCTGTGTGGACTGCGTGTGCTGTGTGACCACGTTAATGTTTGGTGGGTGTGTCTGTGGTTGGCTAAGTGACAGTCCCCAGAGACATGAGGGCCTAATCCCTGGCTCCTATGAATGTTTCCTCATGTGTCAGGAGGGACTTTGCAGATGCACTTAAATTCAAGACCTTGAGATGGGAGATTATCCTGGATGATCCAGGTGGGCCCTGCATGTCCTCAAGTGTCATAGATGGAGGCAAGGTCACCACGAAGCAAGGGACTAGATGCTGGCTTTGAGGCAGGAGGAAGGGCCAGGAGCCAAGGAACACAAGGAATGCAGCACAAGAGGCTGGAAATGCAGCTGAGAAAGGCAAGTCCTTCCCAGAGCCAATGGGGAAGGTGCAGCCAAGCCAACGCCTGGATCCCCACCCAGTGAAACTGATTTTGGACTTCTGACCTCCAGAACTGTAAGAGAATAAATGTGTGGAGTTTTCCCTCTCTCTCTTTTTTTGGTTAATCTCACCAAAGGATATTTTTTTCCATTGATTTTTAGAGAAGTGGGAGGGAGGGGGAGAGAGAGAGACATCAATTGGTTGCCTCTCTCACATGCCAACCTGGGGCCAGGGATCAAACCTGTGATCCAGGTACGCGCCCTTGACTAAGAATTGAACCCACCACCCTTTGGTGGGCAGGCCAACATTCTAACCATTTAGGCACACAGCCAGGGCCAATGTGTGTTGTTTTGGCCCTGTAACTGGGTTTATAGTCTCTCCTCTCAGCAGCCATGGACACGAAGCTAGTGTGTCTCTAAGAGCACCTGAGTGACGGCGCATCTCTCCGAATGTGCATCCTCAGGAACAGGTGCCCTGCAGTGTCGCTGCCTTCCTGGCCCCATCACCTGTACACCAGAGGCTATGCCTGCTTCTGTCAGGACTCGGGGAGAACTCAGGGTCCTGGGGGCCTCTGTTCCACTGCCCCTCCACAGGAAGGGGCCCACACAGCTGCCCATTTCTCCCCATGATTTTTTTAAATTTAAGACAAATAGATCCCCGGCTCTCCCTGAGGGGGGCTCAGGTTGTCAAAGGTTCTGTGTGGTCACACTCATATCAATCCCGAGGTAGCCTCCTTGCTCCCTCCTGTGCCCTGAACTCCTGCTGGGATCCTATCAGCTAACCTGCCTGCCTGCCTATGGGGCAGCCTCCTGGGCACAGGACACTGCCAGCACACATCCTGGGGGGAGGCTGCGCTTTGTGCTTTTAAAGGACAAATCTCACTTGTTCCCACAGAGCCTGAGAGGTGGAAGCAGCCTCACCTGGGCCAGGCCACAGCAGGGATGACCCCTCTCCAGACCACAGTGTGGGCATCTCCCAGCAAAGCAGAGCAGTACACAGGACCTCCTTGTGGTCAGTGTCCTGGGAACACAGCTGTCGGAGGTGGTGCCCACCAGGAGCTCTGTGGGGTCCCTGCCTGGCGTGCTGCCATTCTGCAGCAGGCACTTGACTGGACAACAAATGCAGACACTTCAGAGCTAACTCTGCACAGAATCTGGGCCCTGCACAGCTGGGCAGGCACAGGGGGCCCTGGGCCACTGCCTCACTCGCTCCCAGAGGTGCTCTTGCACAGACAGCCACCCCACACAGGCCACCACTGTCTCTCAGTGTGCATGCTCATTTTCCTCTCTCTGTGGTATAAATTCCCAAAAGCAAGTTCCCTGCAACTGCACTGTCTCCCCTCATTGTGGTTTTAGGTGGAAAGCGCCACAGTCTAGAGCATAATCTCCTAACCCGGACTGTTTAGGATTACATCCTGGTTCCACCCTTCAGTAGGTGGGTGACTTTGGACAAGTTACTTACCTCTCTGTGCCTCCATTTCTTCATCTGCACAATGGCGTTGGGTGAAGCTGTAATGCCTGTGCCTGGCATTCTGGGCATCTGTCATTGTCTCCACTCTTGTGGATGGCCCTTCACTATGAGGCTACATTTCCCAGGGTCACCAAGAGGGTCCTGATTTTTAAACCCACTCCAGTCTGACTCCTTGTCACTGGACACTGCCGACCACAACCTTTTCCTCTGTCGAAGGGACGGAGGGGTGCAGGTCAGAGACAGCACTGGGCTGGGAGACGCGGGGCTGAGGAGCAGTGGGGAAGGGTCCCGAGGCCTGTGATGTGGGGGTGCCAAGGTCATCCCCATCTCCTGAGATGGACCCTCCTTGAGTGGACTGTGTGCCTTATGAACTCTCAGCACCTGCTGATAACAGTCCAGGGAATGGCTTTGATAACAGGGGCCAGCATTTCCAAGAACCCTGGCTGTGAGGTGGGCTGAGCAGTATTGGATGAAGGGAGGGGTCTGGGGGCGCCATGTTCCTGGGGGTGGATGGGTGGAGTGGGCACAGGCTTTTGCTCTTGGCTCCCCCACTTTGTCCTGGGAGGACAAGGACCCAGGGCTGGGAGGGCTAGGGTGATGCGCGTGAGGATGGAAACCGCTTCCTGAGGCCTGGGGAGCAAAGGGGCCTGACCCACGGATGAAATCTGGGACCCTGGCCAGCTTGGAGCCCCCTCATTAAGTGAGACCTCATGCCCACGGGTTTTGGTCCCAGGCACCCCAGACAGTGTTAACTGGTGCCCCTCTCCAAGGCCACTCCTGCTCTCAGCCCATTTCTGCCACCTCCTCCCCCAAGGTCTGTTGCCCCTCTGTGTCTCATAAAAACCAGGCCCTCTGTGTCCGGTTCCTCCAGGAATGTCCTGTCCTTTCTGCTCCATAGATCCAGAGGGGACTCCTGCCCCGGCAAAGCCTGCTGGTCAAACTCTCCCCCGGTCACCTGATCCTCCAAGAGGTCTGTCAGAGCAGCCAAAGAGAGATAGGTTTACACTGATCTTTAAAGGAAGACAAAGAAATATTATTCAGCCATAAAAAGTAAGGAAATTTATGCTACAACATGAGGGAAACTTTAAGACTTTATGCTAAGTAACGTTAGCCAGTCACACAAGGACAAATCCTGTGTGGCCCCACTCATCCGAGGTGCCCAGAGGAGTTAGGTCCACAGAGACAGAAAGTAGATGGTGGTGCCAGGGACTGAGGGTGGGGAGGGGGATCAGTGTGTAAGGGGGACAGAGTGTCAGTTTGGGAAGATGGGAAGTTCTGGAGATGATGGTGGTGACAGCTGCACAACAGTGTGAATGTGCTTCATGCCCTGAGCTGTGCACTTAAGATGGTAAATTTTAAGTTATGTATATTTAGCTCAATTTACAAATATAAGACAAAGAGAGTCGATGTATCCATAATCTGATTAATTATTAGCTCAGGTATTCTAGGCCCAGATAGGCTGGAAACAGCCTGTCTTTTTCACCCAGGACCTTGAGAATAGCAATGCTGTGTCCCACCCCAGAGAACAAGGCCATAAAGTTTTATCAGACTTACCTGACATCAACCCTTGTCACCCTGGGGAGCAGGGCCGCTTTGTGCCCGCCTCGTGTCAGCCTCATGTTGCCTCCTTCTCAGAGCCCGGGCTGGTCTGAACCCTGAAACCCCCTTCAAGGCTGAATGAATCATCCCCTTGCTGGCAGCTGGTGGGCTCCTCTCATCAGCCCATCATGCAAACAGACCTTTGGCCACAGTACCACCTGTGAGGAGGGAAGGCCCTCCATCCTTGTCTGGCCCCAGGTTGCTGCTGGTCTCCATGGGGCGGGGGAGAGAGGGTCATGGGTGGGGTTCTCCTTTGAAAGGTGTCTACCTCCAGCTTCAGGGGACAGACCCCTTATTGCCTCATCATATGGACAAGGGGGGTGCCCATCTTTGCAGGAGGCCTAGGCCAAGAGGACAGAGGCCTGGCAGGAGCAAAGAGCCAGGTGGTACCTGGGTCACAGCTGCACCTGCACACAGCCCTTCCTTGGTGGTGGTGGGGGCTGCCAGTGTCCCTGTTGACTTGCAGGGCTGGGGGCTCTCCTGACTCCTGAGGACATGGGGGAGGGGGGTACTGACACAGGGAAGCACCTGGGGTCTGGCTGCTGCACTTGGGAGTCCCTCCCAGGGCCTGCTCAGCCTCCTCCTACCTCAGACCAGCAAGGGGTCCTTGCCCCCTTACCCTGTGCTCCAGTTGGCCCCAGGCCCTGCCCCTGCCCAAGGCTACACTGCCTGTTGCCTGGCTCACCCCTCACCTGGCTGCCCACCTGTGAGTCTCCTCCTCTCCAGAGACTTGACCCACAGGGCAGCCCTGGTGTCTGCATACAGAGCATGGACATAGCTATGCATCTCCCCTCTCCTCTGCTCCAATGTCACCCTGAGGCTTCTGACCGCGTGCTTAAGACAGCCTCCCCCTATCCTCTCGCCCATGCCTTTGTCCTCAGAGGTGACAAAGTCGGAAGGTCTGGGGTCCAACACATGGTCTGACTCCTATCTCCGCCGCTCACTGGCCCTAGTCAAGCTCTTGGCCTCTCTGGGCCCAAGTTCTGCATCTGCAAATGGCTAGTACCTGCTTCCTAGGGCTGCTGTGAACTTGAAGGGAGGGAATATGGAAAAGATGTTTTAAAGCACCTAAAATACTGCCTGAATGAAGTTGGATCCCTACCTAACAACACATAAGAAATTAACTCAACATAGACCAAAGACCCACATTTAAGAACTAAAACTATAAAACTCCCAGTCTCACCTAATTGCCCTGGGGATTAGCTTCATCTGCTCCCCAATCACCCACGAGCCTGTAAGCTGCGCCCTCCACCCACCTGTCACCCCAGAGCTTGTGAGCTGCTCTGCTCCTCAGTTGCCCACAGGTTTGAGCCCCGTTCCACACACTCCCCTGAGCTCAGTCCTTGGCCTGCCCTCCTCTCCTGCACTCACTGAGGGTGACAGATGACACCCCACACGACTTCAACACCTCTACACTGAAGCCCTTAGATGTGAGTGCCCAAATTTCCACCCTGTCTCCTAAACTCTGTCTCATCTCCACCTGAAAGTCCTGCAGGAATCTCAAACTTGTCCAAAAGCAAATTCTAGTCTTTCTCCCCAAAGAGCCTTACCTGTGACCTCATCCATTGGAGATGCTGCGACTCATTGCTTCCAGGTGTTTCACCTTGGACTTCTCTCCCCCCAGACCCACCTGTCATCACCTTCTGTCAGTCCTTGAGACCCACCCAGGCCCCCTGTACCTGCCCGCTCACCCCCCCCCCCAGCCATTCTAGAGCCCCTGCAGCCTGACTCAGCACAGCCAGGTGGCAGCCAGGGGGTTACACCCCTTCTCTGCTCAAGAAGGGGGACGAGGGCTCCTTGGCTTATTTTGGGTCTGGGACAGAAAATACGCAAGATGAGTCTGGAGCTTTTTAGTAAGTAAGGAAGTGCTCAAAACAAATTGAAAATAAAAAACTCCATAATGATAAGGGTACACCAGGTGGACATAGCAGCCAAAAAAACCACAAAACCTCCCAGTGCCCAAACTGGAAAATCTGAGCAACAAAATTAAGTAGTATTGATTATAATTCAGCATGTAACACAAATACCCATGAGTCCATACTGATTTAAATAACTGATAAATGAATAAATAACTAATGCATAAAAATAAAAAGTAATAATAAATGGGAGAATATCTCTCATGCAAAAGAATTCCAAGTAATTCTGTGGACCCTTCCCCCCTCATAAGGTGGCGCCCCAGGTGCCGTCCAGCAGTGTGGGCTGTGCACAGGGATGGTCCTTCCCAAGAGGATGAAACGGAAAGGGGAGAGGAGAGGCTGTACCTGAAGACACTGACAAACCCCACCTTGGCTACGTCCTCAAGGTCAACATTGCAGCGGTAAGTCCTGTCGATGATGTGAGAGGTGGTGTGACAAGAAAGGCACCTTGCCTCTGTGGTCATCCTCCCAAACCCAACCTCAAACTAATCCTGAGAAAAACAGGAGAGGGCACCCTCAACACACCTAACAATCCTCTAAAATGTCAAAATAAGGAGGGTCTGAGAAGCTGGCACAGCTCAGCGGGGCCTTAGGAGGTGTGGTCACTCAGTGTCACACGTGTCCTAGATGGACCCTTGGACAGGAGAAGGACATTAGGGGAAACTGAGGAAGTCTGAACAAAGTATGGGCTTTATTTAGTTAATGATAATGTGTCCATATTGGTTCATTAATTGTGACAAGTGTATCATAGCCATTGTGTTAGCCAGGGTTCTCTGGGGAAGCAGAACCGGCAGGACACATGTAGATATAATACAGATGCACTTGTGGATTTGTTTTAAGGAACTGGCCGACTTGATCACGGCTTTGGCAGGCTTGAGATCCCAGGAGAGTCGACCTGTCAGTTCTTGTGGAAAGGCAGGAGAGAACCCATATCCCAGAGAAAGCAGTCAGACTGTGGGGGGGAGGGGGGGATTACTTATTTTTAAGGAATTGGCTCATGTGGTTATGGAGACTTGGTAAATCCAAATTCCATGGGGGGCTTTGGGGGATGGCAGGCTGGGACCCAGGGGAGAGCCAGTGTTGCAGTTGGAGTCCAAAGGCCGTCTGCTGGGGACTCTGTCTCCCTCAGGAGCTCAGACTTTGTTCTCTAAGGCCTTTGACTGATTGGATGAGGCCCACCCACATTGTGGAGGGTGATCCGCTATACTCAAAGTCCACCAATTTAAACGTTCTGTCAATCTCATCCAAAAATGACCTTCACAGAAACATCCAGAATAATGTTTGAGCAAATATCAGCATTGTGGCCCCGCCAAGCTGACACAGAAGATTAACCATCGCACCAACCAAACCGTGAGGGTTGTGAAACACTGTTGACTGGCTCCAGTATTTCTCTGGCACGACCCAGAGGAAGAGGAAACGGAGAGGGAGGTGCAGAGGGTGGGGTGAGGATGGGGCAGCAGGGCCTCCCCTGGATCTGCACCCGTGCACCCCAAAGCTTCAGAAAATCCTGCCAAAATTCAAAAATACTTAGTAGAAGTATGTTTTTGTAGGTAAAGGGAAGAGACTGAGTTTTGCAACCTGGGTGAGATTCTGATTTTTCTGAAAGTGGCTGTTTAGTTTGGAATGAAACACAGTGAAGCACTGTTTTTATGTGACATGAAAATAGCTCTCAAACTTGACTGTGCATCAGAATTGCCCGCCAGGGGTCGGGGCTTGTTATAACAGATGATGGATGGGACGACCCAAGTTTCCAGGTGAAACTGACAAGTTCCCAGTGCTGCTGGAGCTGCTGGCCCAGGGACCACACTGTGAGGACCACAGCTGTGTGATAAAAGTGGATTTCAGCACACTGGGGTGATACACAGTCTGCACGCAAGGCAGTTGTTCTGGATCCCTGGTGCTGGGACCTCTGCTGGTGGGCTCTGCCTGGTCACATCCTCTTTGTTTCCCCAGCAGTGTCTGTGGTTCTGGGTTCGGACACAGAGTGATGCCATGTGCCCACAGTGAGCGTCCAGACCTTCCAGGGGGCCTTGCAGCTTTTTGAGGGACAGTGTGCCCGGTGGCTGCCCCCTCCCCACCCCCCACATCAGGGGCAGGAGGGACAGGTCTGGGCAGACAGCTGGACGGCTGTGTGTGTGGTCAATGAAGGAGGGGAGGGTGAGGATTCGGGAGCCTCGACAGCTCTTCCTGCCCTGGCTCAGCACAGGCCAGGACAGGCTTGGCTGGTCCTCAGCCCACGGCCCTGCACCCTCCCCAAATCTCAGCTTCCCCCAGTGTTACAGGATGCCCTTATCCCCACCCTGCACCCTTAGAGCCTTTTAATCCCTTGTCCAACGTGACCCCATATGGCCCCCATCTCTTCTCTATGGGTCACATTGCTTCCTCCCAGGCAATGGCAGACCCCAGTGGGGGAAGGGAGCCCAGGACACCTGGTCATGCTCTGTGGGGGCCTAACATGACTTTGGGGTGATGATGGCCCTGCCAGGCTCTCACCTCTGGCAGCCTCTATGTGCTGTGTGGTCAGCAGGAGCCTCTGTAGGGTTTAGCTTGGACAAGTGGTTCTGGGGGCTAAAAGCCTGGTTAGGGTGAGGCCTGAAGCTCCCTGCTACCGTGGCCAGGGCCCTGGAAACTGTGTAAACAGGGAGCCAGGAGGGCAGGCTTGTGCTTGGAAAGGTTGGAAAGGTCCAAAGGCCTATAAGGGACACGTGGGAAGGGTTGAGGGCTGAGGCTGGTGTGTCCTGAGGGAGCGGCTCTGTCTCCTGGGGGCAGTCTCACCCATCCAGGACTTGCTGGGAGCAGCCATCCTGGAGCTGCTGTCCAGTGGGCACTCTACCCGCCTCCCCCCGCCTGCCTACACCCCATCCCACCCATGCTGGGAAGAGTGGGAGGGCACCCAGAGCCAGGCCAGGGGTGGGGGCTGGGGCAGCAGGTCTTATCTGTGAAGGAACTACCCTAGGCTGTGTTATTGATCCTCTAATCCACAGCCTTACCCCCAACTGCACCCCAAAGCTATAATTACAGTTTCAGGCGGAAGGGATTATTCTGAGGGGCAGAGCCCAGGGCCTGAGCTGACAGCCTGACCCAGCGCTGCTGGAGGTAACACTCAGGACACACTCCTTCCTCTGGACTCCATGCCAGGCTGCCTGCCTGGGAAACCAAGTCACAGGGAGGCAGTGGGGTGGGGCCCAGAAACGAGTCCTACCTTTGGAACAAGTGTCGTTTCCAGGGAAGAACAAAAGTAGTGAAGTCATGTCATCAACTCACCATTTCTAAACTGACTGGGGCAAGATCATTTCTAGTGATGACAGTGACCCGGCTGAGTCTGGGGGCCAAGGGACCCATGTGGTTCTCAGCTCCCAGGCTTGTGCCATGCCCATCTGGTCTGGAGCTGGCAAAAGGAGCACCTTGGGGCTGTGGCCTTCATCACTGTCAGCACACTCACTCAGGTCCCTGTGCTGGTAATGTGACGCAACTTGCCCAACCACCGGCCCTCCTCCCCGACTGAGGTCAGCTGAGCCAGACATCACTCCAGCCCCAACTCAGCTGTGTCACAGCTGAGTGCTTGTCCTCACAGGCCTTGTGTTCCAGCTACAAAAGTACATACCTGAGTGATGCCATCCAACCAGGGCCCAGACTGTGTGAACACATGAAAACCTGAGGGAGCCATGTGGCAGAGGTGGCAGCTGCTGTAGGTGTGGAGGCAGCGGGGCACAGGCAGAAATGGTACCTGGTTGTTCTAGGATTGTCCCAGCTGCTGTGTGGAGTTGTGGGCGACACCTTCAAGGCCAGACTGGGGGTGGGGAGTCCAGTCAGAGGGTATGGTCATGGTGGACCAGACATGAGTGTGAGCATCAGACGGATAAGACACTTGGCCTGAGGATGGGGGCACAGACTGCAGGGCTTCAGGGACTCAACCACAGGCGGGGATAAGGGTTAGAGTCCACGCATCCTGATGGTAGATAGGAGCAACTAGGGGTCAAGGCAAGGTGAGGTCCACAAGGGGTGGATGGTAGTCAGAGGTTACACAGGGTCTGGACGATGCTAAAGGAAAACCAGGGCTCAGCATCCAGCAACTGAGGAGAAAGGGGCTGGAGAAGGTGCTAGGGACTTGGCCTGGGTGTCCAGCAGGAGGGTCTGGGGACAGACAGCCCACTGCCCTCCCCAAGGTGGGCAATGTTGCACAGAAAAGATGCGACAGTCTCTCAGGAGCAGGAAACAAGTTCCCTAGTAATCGCTGTGGGAAGGAATGGAGCAACTTCCCTGCAGGAGGGGAGAGAGGTGGGGATGCTATAGCCTGACCTGTGGGGGACCAGGTGCCTTGACCGGCATGTGGCCCTGAGGCAGGGGTCACCCACGTCAGCAACCAGGTGACTCCCTTGCCACACAAGAGCTGTGCCCAGGGTGGAGCGAGGCCCCAGGAACAGCTGGCTGCTCCCCTGGTGAACGAGAAGGCTGGGCAGCTCAGCCAGAAATGCCAAAGTTAGAGAACTTAAAGCGGTCATGGCACTGCCAGCTGACAGGTACTCATCAACGGTGCCACTTTCCCCTCAGCGCTCTCCAGCTTGACTTCCCTGGTAAGAAGTGAAAGCCCTTTCTGGGGAGGGCCAAGCCTGCCCACTGCAGGGGGCTCGAAGCCCCTATGGAGCCATAGCAGAGGACAGTGCCAGAGTCTGTGGTCTGAGGCTGGTTCTGGTCCCAAGCAGGCGTCCTTTCTGTCAAGCCCTGTGACAGGAGGGGGCAGCTGTGGCTTTCCATTGAGCTATAAAAAGCCCAACGCCCGGGCGAGGAGAGGACACAGTGAGACACACAGGACTCACTGGACTCGGGAGCTCGGCCTAGCAATCATGAGGTTGGGCCCCACCATCAGGCTGCTGCAAGCCCCTCTGAGGGCCTGTGTGGTCCCCAAGGCGCACATCTCTGCCAAGCCAGCCAGAACACCCACCTCTCCCTCGGTAAGTACCTGTGATGCTGCAGGGGGCTAGCCCAGGGGGTGGGGGTGGGCAGTCCTGATATGCTCTCAGGGTGAGGAGGGTTTCAGGGTGGGTCACAGAAAACCAGGGTGGTAAAAGGGAGAGGAGACGTCCTCTCAGGCCTGAAGCTGCTAGAGGTGACCCTGGTGCTGGGTCTGTCCTATGGCTGGGACAATGTCCCAACTCCAGGAAAGGGGTCCCTATAGCCACTGCCTGCAGGCAAGGTCCCCAGCAGCCAGCAGTCAATCAGGGCCCTATTCTCGGGCCCCACTGGCCTTCTGGGAAATGACAGGTGCTAAGGGCTGAGCTGGGAGGGTGCTTGGTGTCCTGCGGCACCACACCCATTAAAAGGGAAGGTGGGCTACTTTGAGGGCCAGCGAGAGAGAGCACAGGGGAAACAACACAAACCTCAGTTACCCTGGGGCTCCTGGAGAGCAGACGACTACCTGTTTTAAGCATAAAGAACCAAGGTCTAGAAGGTCATCTGCCCAAGGTCATGTGGCTGGATGAAGCCTAAGGTCCCTGTTCAAGGCCAACGCTGCTCTCAAACCTCTGGGAGTTGAAGTCAGAAGTAAGGATTAGCCTCCCATCTGGCATCTGATTTAGGAAACAGAGGAGGGATGCCTGGGCCCAGGCTGTTCCAGGAAACTGAGAGGAGAAATATAGCTGCTTCTTCAGGACCTGGCCCTGAAGTTCCGCCACTAACACAGGGCTCCAGATGGGCCACACACATGCACACGCACCCACACCCACATACAGCCAGGGAACCCCACCTCCCCCACCAGGGCTGCACAACAGGACTACCACTTGGACAAAGGCCCTGAACTTGTTTGCAAGCAACTTAGAATCTGAGCTGTGTTTGTGCCTTGTACCCCTGGGAAGGAGTCAAGGGTGAGGGGGTCAGGAAGGCTTAGCGGGGGCAGGGCAGTCTATGTAACTCTCCTTGCTGCTCTCCTGGGACCCAGGGACAGGGGCAGGTAGATGCCTCCCCTGGTGACCCAGGACGGAGCCCTATACAAGCCTAGTGGACTTATGTGTTTTCCTCCACGCAGGAGCAGGCCGCTGCGCTCGTGGTGACGTTCCTCAGCTTCCTGATCCCTGCGGGCTGGGTCCTGTCCCACCTGGAGAGCTACAAGAGAAGATCCTCAGCCTGAGGGCCTGGCAGCCACCGCTGTGAGGGCGGGAAGGTCACATTAAAACCTTCCCAACCTAATGCTTGCCTGGTGGTTCATGCGTATGCGGTGCCTCCCTGGACTCTCAGAACAGGGCACTTGGGTCACAGAAGCTGCTGGTTTGGTGGAAAGGGGACGGTTGCCTGTCAGAAAGGACCGTTCCCTGGCCCTCTGCACTGGGCTCCACCCCAGTCCCCTATGTGCTTCAACGTTCTTTTCTCAGAGTAGTGGGGAGGCCAAGGTCTCATCCCTCCAAATCCCCTCCAGGTACCATCTCCTGCCTTCAATCTCTTCAGGCACAGGCTTGACCTGGAAGCTGAGCCAAAGGAAGCCACCACAGTGAGGACATAGCAAAGGCATTTATTCCAGGACCATCTTGCGCCACATGGGAAACATGTTCACAATGGTGGGTGGGTGCAGATCAACCTGGAGCAGGTGCCACCCCATGCAGGGCCAGCTCTCCCCACTCCTCGGGCCCCCACTCTTGCCTGCCTCATCCTCACTGTGGGTCCAGAAGACACCTACCAGTGAGTCCTGTTTCACAGGAAGAACAGTCACTACTCCAACAGAATCCCACCCCCATCAGTGAGGAGCTCGCTCCCACTGCCATGCTGCTAGGTGAGGATGTCATGGGCCTGGTGCTCCACCAGCATCTCCATGCTCTTGACGTCAGTGCACCAGAACTCCAGGCGGTCCTTCATCCCCTTGATCTGAGGGCAAAGCAGGACCACAGTGTCAGGACACCCACCAGGGCAGCACTAACGGGACATCTGAGCTGGGGGTGGGGTGCAGGACATGGCACTGTCCCAGATAATTCTCACCACAAGCACATTGTCAAAAGCTGGCATGAGAGAAAACAGGCAATAACAGAGGAAATCCACAGGATTAAATTTCTAGCAAATGTGAACAAGATGGATTTAAGCTCAAATCACATAAGCAGGAACGTATTTGATTAGAGGACCAATTTTAGGATTAAAAGGCATCACCAGCATAACCAGCAATGTTATCATAATCGCTTTTTAAATAGAGGGTTCAAATCCCAGGCTGGCATTAAATTATGTTGTTTGAAAAATCCTCAGGGCCTGCAGCAATTCATTCCCCAAAACCTATCTTAATACTGCTTTCTTCCTAAATGGCTCCCACCACATCACCTGCTGCAAGTCCAGCACTCGGGGCTGCACCCAAGTCATGTGGACCCTCCTGTCCACCTCATCGATGCTGCCTTTCACCAGCCCCACCGACAGCGCCTTCATCACCAGCAGCTCCACCTGTGCAGAGAGGGCTGTGTAAGCCGCAGGTGTCAGCACACGCACCGTGCACCAGCCAGCTTCAAAACTCTAGGGAGATGCCGCTTCTGTGCGTGGTTTGAGTCAGGGAGCAGTATGCTCCCACCAGGAGCCCGGCCCCTCTGGTACATCCCGAGTCCAAGAACTATACCTCATTCACACTGATCTTAGAACTTTTGGCAATTTCTTCAAAAGTGAGTTGTCTGTGATTGGCAGGTCGTGTGAAAGTCATCTGAAAAAAGGTTTTGTTTGTTAAACTATTTTCCCAAATAAGAATTGTCAAAGAACTGATTAATAAGGTCATTTTCATCAATATTTGCTCTGAAAATATAGATATTAATAACTCTATACTAAAGTTCTCTTAATATTAGTCACATATCTTGAGAACAAGCTTTCAATGCTTAGGTAAGAAGGTAACACTAGCCATACAGTAGTTTTCTGCACTTGTCAGTGTCCACTTCCTGAGCAAGTACTTGGAGCTCAGGACTTGTGCTGAAGCAGAAACACAAGGTCTCTTTTCTCAAAATGCTCAAACTTTAGTGGGAAAGGCAGATGGGCATGTAGACAAGGAACAGCAATGAGGCAGCAACTACTTTAGCTCTGGTGGCCTGGCTGGGCCTCTCTGAGGAGGGGCCGTGACGCTGAGACCCAAGTACACACTCAGAAGAGCAGGTGGTGGAGGAGAGACAAGAGGGTGGGGAGGGGCAGGCAGGGGAACATCACCACTGTTTTAGCCGATTCACTTGTTTCAGCTGCACCCACAGGTTGAGTCTACAGGACCTGCAGGCTCACCTGCTGGTCTCACATCACAAAGGGTCCTGGTTGCTTGCTTACCTCCATAAGGCACAGCAGCTGGATTTTTCTCAGAAGCTGAGCTTCGTTGGCGGCTAGATCAGGCTGTAAAGTAGAAAGATACCAGTTACGTGACCAGAAGGTGGAACAGAGAGAAACAGGCAGGTCTAACAATGACCCTGTGGGTCATGAGGCTGATGATCAGCTTCAGGCACCTGAACTTTGCTTTTCTTAGGAAATGACAAGGACAGTGTCCAGCTGAAAGGCTGTTCGTTTCCTAAGACAAGGAATTTACAAGGTAGAGCTGTACTCATGTACAGACAGCAGGGGGCGGCCATGGGCAGGCGGTCCAGAAGAACACACCTATGCTGGAGCAGGCGCAGGTGCATGTGGGGCCTGAGGAATACTCCTCATTCCTGGGACTTGTTCTGAAGAGCAGTGATCAATTTACCATGGAAACAGCATATTCTCCTTGCAGGTGGATAAAGGGTTATCTGCTGCCTGGCTGGTGTGACTCAGTGGCTGAGCGTCGACCCAAGAACCAGGAGATGGTGGTTCAATTCCCACTCAGGGCACATGCCTGGGGTACGGGCTCGATCCCCAGTAGGGGATGTGCAGGAGGCAGCCGATCAATGACTCTCTCTCATCATTGATGTTTCTCTCTCTCTCTGAAATCAATGAAAACATATTTAAATGCTGCATGAGTTAATAAACTCTGTTTAAAAAAGGTTATTTGCTGAGCTCAGAACCATACCCCGGAAAATGGGTTTCATGACTCTAACCCTGACTAAGCTGCCCACGTGTAAGGCCTCATTCTTGTGGAAGCCTGTGACACATCTCCACCCAGCACTGTGCAGCGCAGAGCATGACAAAAACTGAGTCACTCTTGTGACCCAGGAGCACTTAATCTCCTGTCTGGTGAGAGCAAGGCTGTCTGTCTTAGTCTCCTCCCCCAGCACCTTGGTGGAGAGGAAGGTGCTCAGTAAACATTTGCTGAATAAATGCAGACACAGGGATGGCAGAGCCAGGAGCAAATGGGCGCTCAGCCAGCCCTGCTTGGACTGACCTGCTGGCCCCAGGCGGCCTTCAGAGTCTGGAATCTCTCTACATTGCCGCTGTTGAAGGCATAAAGGGTGTCAATCAGCCACTGCCGGTCAGTGCCCCTCAGTGACTCCAGCACGGGGTGCATGAGCTGCGAGGACAGAGACAGTTAGCGGGCAGAGCGTAATGCCCCCCGGTGAAGAGTCTGTGCCCAGGACCCACTTACAAGTTCTCCGAAGTTAAACACTCCCTCGCCGAGAAGGCCTGCCAGTCCCAGTGTGAATGCTCTCTCCTGCTGCTCCGGCACTAGGACGACACCCCCCGCCCCTCGTCACACACCAGGTATGATCACCAGTCCTGTTCAGCTTTAAAAATATCACATTAAAAAGTACAGAAACCATCTTCTGGGATGAGTGCTAAATGGGTCACCTCTGCTAAAGTGCTGGATGACTCCGATTATACGTGGACCCACATTCACAGGTTTTGTGGGAAGCACAACTCATTTGCTTATTTCCCCCTTTAAACCCGACTCTATTTACTTTTCCCCCCTGTCTACTTCCTGGAGCTCTGTGCTCCTGATGTCCTTGCCTCGGATGGGAAAAGCACAGTCCCTCTTAGTTATTTCATTCAGTCTCTTTTCAGACTAGAATTCACCTACTTTGTTCCCACACAGCAAGTCCCTTGTCCTCTTGACCACATTCGCTGCCTTTTCTTGAGGTGCAGCAATTAAACTGCACTTTCAGGAGTGGTTGGTCTCGTCAGCTTCAACAGTAAACAGAGAAACCTCTAAAATTTGCTGGAACTTCCTTTCTAAACACACATTCGTTGCACTTTCCCCAAAACTCAGCGGTCACTTTTCTTTCCTCCCTTAAATCCTTGAAAATTTTTTGTCATTTATTTCCCTGGCTCTAGCATTTCAGTTTTCAGAATAAGAGTTTTAGGTCCAGGTACTAACACCACTGTATTTGTCACAAACACCTGTGATGTGGACAGCAGTAAAGGCTTGGAGGAGGAGCAGTTAACCTCATTTTCATCTGAATTAAATGCTGAAGACAAATACAATGTGGAAACTGAAGCTTAAACAACTCTTCCCCTCTGACCACATGGGCTTTCTTCAAAAGGGATGCGTGTGTCGGAGGACTTCCCGAGACCTGCTGCCTCCACTCCTCACAGCTGCTGTGTCTGCAGAGTGAGCTCCTGCTGGGACACGGGTGAGTGCTGGTGTTACCTGGCAGGTCCTTGATGTCGACACAGCCCAGAAACCGCAGAGCGTCTTTGTAGTAGGACGCGTGGTTTCCAATCGTTTGATAGTATTTACTGGAGAGATCATAGAAACGACTGTGAACTGATGTCACACCAGGGAGGTTGTTGAGCATTTCTTCAACATCTTCGATTGTTTCCTGTACACAGGAAGCAAGATCACCTTTTTAACTTACAACATTGTAAAGCAACATATGACAAGATGAAATGCACAAAAAATTGATGTGTTAAAACAGCAAATTTCAATTCATCCAAACCACAAAGAAAACAACATAGGGAAAGACAGTACGGGCACAGGGAACCCACGAGGAAATATGACCAAAGCTATACAAAGAATTCTTACAAGTAAACAGACCACAAGCAACACAGGAAAATGGGCTAAAGAAAGATGTTAACAGGCAATTTACAAGTGGAGACATGGGAAAGTAAATAAACCACAGTGAACAAGAAATGCAGACTGTACACGCAACAAGATACCATTCTACCTCCATAAGATTGGCCAAGAACTGAACAGTCTGAAAATATAGGTGCCATGGGAGCAAGAGCCACTGTGAAGAAATACTGGGCAATGCATGGCCAAAGTGGACAGCATCCGACACACGCCTGTCGTCTCACCTCCAGGCACATGCCCTAGTGAGTCTGCCCATGTCCACAGGAGCCAGGCACAGAAATATTGACAACAGTATTGTTTGTAATAGAAACAGCAACCCAAACCCCTCTAACAGAGCCACTGTGAAGTGTTTATATAGTGAGATACTGTGTAAATGGAAAAAGTACCTGGCTACACGTGTCAACGATGACCCCCAGGCCTAACATGCAGCAGGTGAGGTGAAACACCACCAGTCATTGAGAGCTGCACATCCCTATCTAGTGGGGACGTGAAGATGTGGATGCACCGAGTGTCAGCAGGGTACTGCTGGGGAGGGTGTGGCCAGGTGGGGTGCCTGGCTGCCCATTACAGCATTCTTGATGGTATTTTACAGCTTTTAGTCTGTCTCAAATATTTTAAAACAAAAGGCAAGAAGTATGCATGTGGACTAAAACTGGAAGTAAAGACAAAACAGTAAAAAGGTTTTTTTAGGGCAAAGAGAACATGAACACTTAACTCCCAATATTTCATCTAATATTATAGTTACCAAAAAGACAGAGCAAAAGTAAACTCATGTAGTCTGTGGTTAAACAAGGGGCACTGACCAATAAGTGGGTCTTCCTGTATCCACGCCTGTCCCCAAAGTTACACTAAAAGCAAAGCAAAAAAGGCACCAAGACAGAAAACTGACATGATTAGGATGCAGACAGGTGGGGCAGCAGCATGTGACCTGTTTGGGTGGCTGACCCTGGTCAACAAGGACCCATATGCTGTGACTGGCTAAGGCTGTGACCCCTACAGCACAGACATGCTGGGCTCCTACAGGCAGCACTCCTGTTTGAGGGTAACAGCAACATACCAGCAACTTACTCTTAAATGGTTTTGGGGGAAAAACAGCAAGCGTGCATACACACACACAATGATGGGCAAAGATGTGGAATGTTAACAATAATAACCTGAGGTAAGGGTATAGGAGAGTTCTTTGCACTATTTTTACTTTTCTGTAATTTAAAATAATTTTAAAATAGTTAAGAGAAAAAAGAGTATCTTTCCCCCACACTTTTATTTATTTATTTAATATACCTTTATTGATTTCAGAGAGAGGAAAGGAGAGGGAGAGAGACAGAAACATCAATGATGAGAGAGTCATTGATCGGCTTTCTCCTGCATGCTCTCGACTGGGGATCGAGCCCATAACCCGGGCATGTGCCCTGACTGAGAATAGAACCTCGATCGCCTGGACCCTAGGTTGATGCTCAACCGCAGAGCCACGCCTGGCCGAGCTCCCCCACAGTTTTAAACCAAAGATAAACCCGTATTGTGGCGATCTCACCTTTGTAACCTGTAGGTCCCCGATGTTTAATTTTAGGGCTCCAATGGCGGTTTTACACAGGATCACAGCCTCGTCGCTACTTTTCACCTAAAGATAGCAGAAACAAGGAACCTCAGAAGTGTGGGCAGTGGACCCACACACCAAGGCACCTACACCCTGCACAGCTCGCATGGACAGACATTGGTCTCTAGGGCTGTGGGCAGTGAGCACAGACACAAACGAGTCACATATTTTAGGAGGTCTGGCTCAAACTTCACACTTACTTTCTCCCGAGTCTTTTCCAGGAAAGTAAGAGCCACATTAGGATCTAGAAAAGGAAGCAGAGCAGGGTCAGAACCATGAGCAGAGTATCTTTACTGGCTGGTTTCTACCAACCAGGACACATTTAGGTGGGGTAATCTTAAGGTTTAGAACATAAAATATGATGAAAATATTTGAATTGGACATTTTCTATCAAAATACAAAATTTCAATTAACTTATATTTCAAGATCATTTTAACTACCATTTGAACCCACTCCTTTAAGAGCAAGCGAGACTCACCTGTCATCTGTCTGACTACATGAAGAATGATCTCTACCAGTGACAGGGGATTCACCCTGAAAAACAACCACCAGCCTGTGAGAGTCAGCAAATATCAACATTTTCATTTTCAAAGTCAAAAACAGACAGAAGAGTTTTACCTGTGCTCAAAATCACTGATGAAGTTTTCATAAAGCTGTGGAGCAAAACATGGAGAGAAGTCACACGACGTCTTTCATTCTGCAAAATCCAGACTGGACACCACCACACAGCCCATTGTATGGCGGGCCGAGTTAATGTTCGCTGAACCCGTAATGTTTGATAGAAGACCCATTTTTGGGTTTATTAGGTTCACATAAATCATCACCAATGGACTACAAAAGAAAGCTAAGTTTTTCTAGCTTTGGGAATTAGAATCTGGATCTCCTGAAGACCAATTCCTATGTTCTTCCTCCAAAGTATTCTGAATAAACAGATAATCAGTGTGAAAGGTTCAGGAACCTAACAGATCTAGATGACTGCAGGCTAATGACACCCCTTCACAGACCCCTCAGCAGCACTTGGGTGCTTCTTCAGGCCCTGATGGTGTCCTGGCCAATTCATTTACCTTAATGAGACCATCTCCTTGGGCAAAGCACGGGTCCTGCACAAACTCAAGCACCTGAAGTGTCAGCTGATGCCACAACCTGAAAAACATTAAGGCCCTCAAGACCTAGAAATTAATGTCTAGTCACAGACACGGTCAGCCCAGACAGTCCCATCAAACAGCAAACAGTAACCAGCCTCTACTGTGCTCCAGGAAGGATGCTAACGCAGGTGCCAATGAACCCGAGCTCTTTCCTGGCTCCTTCCTGGCTCCGCACTCCACGGTTATGACCCCTTGAGGTCACCTCTACTCTCTGAGATGCAGCTTTCCCATTGATAAATGGAGACCACTTTTCCAGACTACCTCCAAGGGTTACTGTGAGGTTTGGCTGGAAACAAGAACTTTGTAATTATACATATTCAAGTTGAAATCCCGCCTCTTCCACTTGTTAGCAGAGTCCCTCAGAGAAAGAGCTTAAACTGAGCTCCGGTTTCCTCATCTGTGAATGGGATGATTGAAGAATTAAATGAATACAGAAAACCTCGGAACACAGCACGTTTGAAACCAAAAAGGAGAACACCAGCAAAACGTGTATTGAGTATGTATGTGAAAGGGCACAGCGCTTAAATGCTGGGGTAGTTAACAGGAGATCATTAGGGGGCTGAATGTGCCCATGGACTGTCACCAGCCCAGTGCCAGCAATGGACTCCATTCATTTAAAGAGAGGCTGGTCCTTAAGAACTGACAATTTAATCGCCCTGAAATTCACCCTACTTCTAAACTAACCCAAACTGCGATGGCTCTAGGGGCACAAGGCCCCAGATGAAATGCAGTTGAAAGTGGGGCCCATGGGAGAGGGGAAGAAGTGGTTGTACCCAGAGTGTGACCATTTGCAGAATCAACGCGGAAAAGGGCAAAACCGCACTGGCCTCTGGACTCTCGGCTCCAGGCCAGAGGGAGGCGGCCGTGGGCACAGTCACTAGGACAAGGCCGAGCGCGACCCCAGGATCTGCTGTCCAAAACGAGGTGCTGGCTTGTTTGAACGGAATCACGGGCCCGCCCTGAACCCTCTTCTAAGACCAGAAGCTTCAGAACCTCAGACAGCCCCTCGGTCGGGAAGGCCTTGGAAGGCAGTGACGCCTACACCCCCAAACCCTCGTCCCCGTGGGCGGCCGCCCCTCCGCCACCTCCAGGCCGAGCCCGCGGCGTCCTCCCCGAGCGGGTCCCGGGCCCTCCGCCCACTGTCCGCGGTCCCGGCGTGGGGCTCACTTCTTCGTGTAGAGCTCCTCCAGACGGTGCCACACGGCGGCCTCGCCGGGCCCGGAGCTCTGGCTCTGCTGCAGGAAGCCGGGCACGTCCTTCATGACGGCGAGAGACCCCAGGGCCGCGCTACCACGAGAAGTCGGCGCCGGGTGGGGGGGGCGCCGGAAATGCTCACTCACTTCCGGCGCCGCGCGGGGCAGGCCGGGAGCGCCTCCCACGGCCCTGGGCGCCCGCGGGTTGTCAGGGTAACCGCGCTTCTGTGTCCCTATAGGGTAGAGGAGTGCGGGCGCCCGGGGTCGGCAGGCTGTGGCCTCAGCCTTGGCGACCCGCAGTTTCTCATCTCAAGTGGGGGCGATAGCAGTACGTTCTTCGCAGCGTCTGCCGAGGGCTAAGTGTACACGTAATGGCTGCTCGCAGCAAGCGCTCAGCGTCACCACCGCCCCGCCCGAAGAAGGGGGGAGCGCGGGACGCAGAGACGCGTCTGGGGGCGGAGCTGTGCCGACTAGGGAGCCGCTCCCGCCTGGCGTCTACGGTCCCCCGGACGGCGGGGCGGGGCTAGCGCGGGGGCACGTGACGCTCAGGGACGACTGCGCGAGCGGGCTGTGGCGAGCATGGCGCAGTGGGCTTCGTCTGCTGTCCGCGCTCTCAGGCTCTGGGGCCCGGGCGGTGAACGGGCCTGGGCCCGCCGGCCTCGGTTCGTCCGGGTAGCAGCCGCGGGGCGGGGCAGGTGGAGCAGGGCGGAGACGGGCCGCCTCGGGGCTGCCGCGGTGGCCGGTGACGGGGTGAAGGCCAGGAGGGGGTTCAGAGCCCGGCGAGGCGGGGCGACGGGAGGACAGGAACTGTCCGGGTGTTCCCGGCCCGGCTCTCGTTCCTTCTCGCGGAGTCTAGCGTGAGCGGCGGCCGTCACGTGCGGGTGGTTGACACCGGCGAGCTCGCCTGGCCCGCCCCGCCCCGCCCCGCCCCGGGCTCTCCTCAGCAGCGCCCGCCGGCCGCCCGCCGGCTGGGAGCCGAAGCGCTCCGCCTTCCGCGCTGGGCCGCGGCGTCCTTCATGCCGGAGCGCGCGCCGGCCTCTGGTCGTGGCCTCGCCCGTAGCGCGCCGCGGGCGGGTTGCTGGTGGGGGCCTGGGTGGGGCGCCGGGCGTCTTCCCCGCCCCGCGGCGGTGCGGGCAGCGCCCACCCGCCTGCGCCCGAGCCCGCGCTCTGCGCCGTCACCGCCTGGGGGTCCGTGAGAGGACGGCCCGCCCCTGGGAAACTTAAGGCCCGTGGCTGTCGGAAACTAATTTAGATGCCCGATGCCGGGCGATGTGAAGTGAATGGTGGCGCGTTCGCTCGATGCCGCCTCGGGCTGCTCGAAGCGGTGGCTTTGTGACGAAGCGACACCGAGGAGCCTGACCGGAGAAACCCTCACGCTCTTACTCTGCCGGACCTCGCTGAGGGGCCAGCAGGCGCTGGGCAGACTTGCTTCCCTGCAGCTCGTTCCTACACCAGGGCCTGCAGGCAGTGGTCAGCGTGGCCGTGGCCGAATACTGACCTGAGTCACCAGGTGCAGCCCGGAGACTGCGGACCGTCATTCAACGGGTCCTCGCCACCTCTGGCCCCAGAGCAGGCGGCACAGGCGGGTTTCAGCCCTTTGAGTCTCGATGTGGGGGCTCTCGTGTGAACTTGCCCTTCGTTTCCCTTTTCCAGGCAGCACCCTGCTCCTCAGGGCCCCCACGCCCAGTAGACCTTGTTCCCTGTGCCAGGTAGACTAAGTCACACCTAACGCACATTCTAGACGCTTGGTAGGGCGCTGGCCACCTGTTTCCGGGTGAACAGTGTACGTGGGGCCCCTGAGTGGTGCCTTGCGCCCCGCGGCACTCAGCCGTGGGAGCACCTTCTGGGGATGTTTGTCTTCAACACCATCAAGCAAAACTCCAGTTTCCCACGCACTGACCTGGTATCCCAAAAATTTGACTCGGTTCTGACACTCAACCTGGAGATTGCACCAGACCCCACCATTAAGGGCTCAGTCCCACAAGACTGCCCCCGCTTGTGCTTCTGACCGAGTGGCTATAAATGGGAGGTTCCCATGATGTCCCTCCTCGGTTTTGATTAATTTGCTGGAGTGGCTCACAGAACTTGGCAAACCAGTTGAGTTACTAGATCACTGATTTATTGTATTAAAGGGCAGGACTAAACAAGTGATGAGATACACAGGGCCAGGTCTGGAAGGGCCCCAAGACAGGAGCTTCAGTCCCTGTGTGGGGCCTGGCACGTGGCTGCTTTCTGGTTCCCCAATCTGGAAGCTGAGTCCCCTCCTTTTGTTTTTTTTTTTTAGGGAGGCTCCAACCCTCTAATTAGGGTTGGTTCCCCTGCCAACCAGCTCCCATCCGTAGGGGGTTTCCAAAAGTCCCACATTAACCTCAACTCATTTCACCTTTTTGGCTCTGGGTTGATTTTAGGAAATGAGGATAAGTGACCAAATATTGCAACAAAAGATGCTCCCAGTTTTCTTTTCACTTAGGAAATCCCATGCGTTTGGGGGCTGTGAGCCTATCATGGGTGAAGACCAACATGTATTTATTACAAATCACAGTGTCACCACTTACCTCTCATTCTTTCTGTGGTTCTCATAATAATTTGCATTCAGGAGGAGCTCAGTAAATGTTAGGTTTTCAATGCCGTGGTTGCAACCAGAGCATTGTTTTCCTTCCTGTCTGATCAGCTCTCATTAGGAAAGCCTTTGGGAGGTGCCATCGATCGACTTGCAGGCAGAGATGCACATCTTGGTTGTGGAAGTACTGTCTTTGAAACAGGAATCTCTGCAGGAGCACAGAGGAGGAAGCGGCGTTTGCCCAGCTGGGAGGTTCCAAAGACAGCTATGGATCTTTTTAAAGAAGACTAAGAATTGTCTCTGCCTTACTTTGCTTTGGCAGCTGAAGCTCAGGGTATTTGAGTGACTTGATGAGTCAGGTAGCAAGCTTGGGCCCTGACTCCTTTTGGTGCCCTTGGCCTTGCATGTTTGCCGTCCCTAGTCATGTTCCTCTTTCTCATTTTACACCTTTCAGAAGTCTGGTCTTTGGGTAAACCAGGTGGTGCTTCATTGGCAAGAGAGGTGACAACACAGAACAGTGTGTGTGGACTGAGTGGCAGGCAAGTCCCTGAACTGCAGGTCACTGACCCCAGAGTGGAGTGAGAGGCAGCCCTACAGGGTTATTGCACAAGGGGAAAAGGTGACCCTAAAGGGAGTAGGGAGCCAGTACTATTATGTTTAGAGGAGGAGAGTGACTTCTCACTGGAAGTTCAGCAGTGGCTTCATAAGGAGCTGGCCTCAACTCTGGTGATATGGACGTGTGGAGGTGGAGCTGGGTGTAGGCACTTGAGAACCGGGAGCCCTTGTTTGGCTGAAAGGAATAATGTGTGAGAGGGTTGTCCCTGTAGTGGGACATGTTGTGCTAAGACGTTGGGGTCCAGTGGGAGCAGAGAGCTGCTGAATCCCTCAGCGACCATGTGTAAAGCAGGTCAGTCTTGCAGAGATTTTAGTGTTGGTTTTGTAAGGGGCCAAAGAAAACCACAAAAGACAGCAAACTGGAGAGGGAGTTAGGGTCATACTCCTAGAAGATAAGCTTTAAATTGTCCTGATGTGTGTCTAATGATGTGCATTTAGGGGCTTCTTTATTCCATGGGTCACAAGTGAGTTGAAGAACTACTCAGTTTCCTGTTTTTATGTCTGTTTACTGTGAGTCATCATCAACTGGGGAGGGTTGTCCGTTCAGCTTGTTGCCTCTATTTTCCCATCAAGGTGGAGGGGTCTCTATACTGAAGTCATAGATGTCCAGCCCCTGGGGTGTGAGGAAGGCCCCCCCCAGCAGTGGGCTGGCTATCCTGAACTCTGGGTGAGTCACCAGCTGATAGCAGAAGGTGAAGGAGTTATGCAGCTTGGTGAGATGCCGAGGTGCCAAACAAGGGCCCTAAGAGCAGGTCATCAACTCCAAAGGCCTTTCCAGGCCCAAGTGTGTTGCTTGTTTCTTCCTGTTGCTTTCCTGAGGCCTTGCTGAAGCCTGCAGCTTGTTTATTGTGTGTCTTGCTCCTTTTTCTTGGGGAAGACCATCTCACACTCCTAAACAGGGACCCTCATTCTGAGGGTCTTGGCTCCTGGCTTCTGGAGGAGACGAGAAGCCTTCTGGAGTCTGGCCTTGGATGTGTTTGGCTGTAATGTGAGCAGCCTCCAGATTGGCTGTGGATGTTGAAGTCTGCAGCAGTTTGAACCCCTAGCTGTCTGGGCGTGGGTGTTTCTTTCTGGAATGGTTTCTACCACCCATTTTTTATCTGATGATATTTGGTGTAAAGTCTGAGAAGTTTAACTTTCTGTAAATGTCCCTGCATATTTGTCACATCCCTGGTGTGTTGGTGTGGATGGCTTTGCAGAGTGAGCCCGCAGCCCACAAGGGGTGCTCTTGGCTCTGGCCTGAGCCCCTGGGGTGGAGCAGTCCCTGTCAGCACTGGCCTGTGGTAACAGGGGCTGAGAAAATGCTGCCTTCCTCATTTGCACAGTTCCCGTTCCATGAATAGTCTTGATTTCTGAGTTCAGACTGCTTTCTGTTTGAGCCCAGTGCTCATTCGTGAAGGGAAAAGTGGTCACTCAGCAGTGGGGGAAGGGCAGACGTCTCACTCTCCACTGCACACCTGGACTTGCTTCGCTGTTCCCTGGCCATTCTCCTTTTTCTGTCAGTATTGCAGGTGGATGGACGCCCATACCCTTTTCTGCTGGTGTCTCGAGTGTCTTTGGAAATGGAGGCGACAGTAAGAAGGAGAAGCTATCCCTGCAGGACATTGCTGAGCTGATTCGAGCCAGGGCCTGCCAGAGGGTGGTGGTCATGGTGGGGGCTGGCATCAGCACACCTAGCGGCATCCCGGACTTCAGGTGCCCCTGCTGAGCCCATGCTCCCCTCCCATCCTGGCTGTTCCACTCCCTGCTCTTCTGATGGCTCTGGCTTCTCTTTGCAGGTCTCCAGGAACTGGCTTCTACAGTAGCTTCCAGCACTGCGATGTCCCATACCCTGAGGCCATTTTTGAACTCACATTTTTCCTTCACAACCCCAGCCCCTTCTTCACGTGGGCCAAGAAGATGCACCCTGGGAACTACAGGCCTAACATCATCCACTACTTCCTGCGGCTGCTCCACGACAAGGGGCTGCTCCTGCGGCTCTACACACAGAACATCGACGGGCTGGAGCGAGGTGAGCCCTGTCCTCTGAGCATCCTGTCTTGCAGCATCCTTCCCTCTTGGACCACCGCTCAGGTGTCTGCTTGCAGGGAAGGGGCAGCTAAGTCCGCGTGCCACCGTCCTGGCTCCTGACTCAAGCGCCTGCTGTGAGGGTCACTGTTCGGACCTCACAGGTGACCCATTTCCAGCACACCTGATGGTCTGAGTTTTGGATGGAACCGAAGATGCCATCAGGAGCTTCTAGTTTTGTCATCTGATGTGATAACTTCTTTTTAAAAAAATTATGATGGGATTTCGAGCCTGTGAAGAGAATGTAATGAGCCCCCTTGTGTCCTGTCCTCATACCTGTCCCCCCCCACCTTCTCTCACCTCTGGATGATTTTGAAACAGATTTCCACATTATAAATTTAATGCACAAACCCATCATGGGTATCTAGAAGATAAAGACTTTTAAAACATAACTATAGTATTATCACACAGATCACTAATAATTCCACACTATTATCAGACTCAGTTTATGATGGATAGTTTCTTGGCTGTGTCTACATAGTGGCCATGAGTGGATTCCCAGACATTGCTCAGCACTGGCTGTGCATCTTAGAGGAGCACATGCTGGGCCCTTTCCCTTATTCAGAGATGCTGACAGGTGCTGCCTGCGACTCAGAGAGCCAGCCACCACTCAGCCAGGCTGCATGTCGTTTTTTCTTAAAAATTTATTGGGGTGACATTGGTTAATAGGATCATACAGGTTTTAGGTGTCAGTTTCTATGTTACAAGATCTGTATATTGCACTGTATGCCCACCACCCAAAGTCAAATCTCCCATCACCGTATATTAGGACCCCCTTCACCCCTCACCCCTGCATATGTCTCATGGTTTGAAAAAAGGAGTCATCTTGACTCCAGGAAAATGTGTCCTTGCTAACAGGGTCATCTAGCAGTGGGTGCCCCATGGAGATAGTCTGCTCTTGGAGATGTGCAGGGCAGGCCTTTGTGGAGGCAGGGGTACCTGGCCATGGGCTTTAGTGGGTGTGGAGTCAGGACAGACACCGGGACAGTGTGCGGCCACCTGCTCCTGGGACTGTCTGTTCACCCACAGCTTTCAGGAGTGAACTGCCGTAACAAGTTACCGTGTGTCTGTTTCTCCACAATTTTTGGAAATTTGTTGTATTTCTATTATTTTCCCACCTTTACTTGGTGTCTGTAGAGTAGAAAGTGTTTTCCTGGGTGTTGGGTAGAGTTTGATCTGAACGTACATCCAATGTGTTTGTGCTGTTTTCACTGTGACTGGCTCCGTTTGGGAGCCCTCCCCTTATGGTCAGGGCGTCCCTGTTGGTGACAGAAGAGGGGCTCCTCCCGGGGCCTCCCAAGTCAGAAGTTGTGCTCTGGGGCCTGTGCACCCCCCACCCTCTACCCAGAGGCAGCAGCACTTAACTGTGGTTTCACTTTCAGCATCGGGCATCCCCGGCTCTAAGCTGGTTGAAGCTCACGGGTCCTTTGCCTCTGCCTCCTGCACTGTCTGCCAAAGAACATCCCCAGCAGAGGACTTCTGGGTGAGTTGTCACACAGATGGTTCTCTGTCTGCACTTGCCCAGGGGAGACCTGGAAAGGTGGTGTTTCATGAGCATTGTGTCATAGAGACAGAACTGTAATAGTTGAAAATGTTTTCTTATTATTTTAAAATTAGAAATGTAATACATGCTTGTAAAAAATTAAGGCAGTACAGAAATATGTAGGGAAGGCGAATCTCCCATAACCACTTGTAACAGTTTGGTATCATGATGCCTTTAAGAAAAAATTTGTGCGTATCACATACACATACGTGTACCTCCTCCCAAACAGTCTTGGTGTGTTTTCAGTAGTGGGACCAATGTGCTTAAAATTCTACAACTTGCTTCTTTACTGAGCATGGTATCACTGACTACTTGTCAGTAAGTACAGATCTGCTCACTGGTTAGTGACTAGGGTGTTACATGGGGCCCCTCACCTCAGCACCTTGGGTGTTTGCAGTTTTTACCACAGAGCAGTGAGGCCCATGTTTATTCCCCGCATGCTGCTGTGGTGTTTCTGTGAGATGGGCTCCCTCAGGGAGAACAGGATGGAGCTGAACGTCTTAAAGACGAAACTGAAATGTCGATGTGGCACAGGACCCTGTCTTTTATTTCTTATTGAGGTGAAATTCACGCAACATAAGCTTACCCATTTTAAAGAGCACAAGTCACTGGCATTCAGTACATATGCCGTGGTGTGCAGCCACTACCGCTTTCCAATGGAAAATGTATGGCACCCAAAAGAGGACCCAGGTCCATGCATCAGTGAGCCCCCCCCGGTCCTTCCCTTCCCCTCCCTTTTCCAGAGTGTTACAGAGTTGGAATCACAGTGTATAGCCCTCCCCCAAATTTTGGGGTCTCTGAAACAAAATTGGTAAAACGCCCTGGTAAAGCTGTGTTCCTTATGTACGTGGGGCACTTACACTGCTCAGCTGTGTGACTGAGAACTTCCTGCTGTGCCTTTTCCTTTCATGTTTGCGATACTTTCCTCTGGCCCAGCTTCTTTTTTTTTATTTTTTATTTTTTAATCCTCACCTGAGAATTTTTTTCCATTGCTTTTTCAGAGACAGTGGGGGGAGGGGGGAGAAACATCAATGTGAGAGAGACACATCCAGTGGTTGCCTCCCACTTGTGCCCCCAAGTCTGCAACTGAGGTACGTGACCTTGGCTGGAATCGAACCCGGGACCCTTTGGTCTGCAGGCCGACACTCTAACCATTGAGCAAAACCAGCCAGGGCTCTTGGGTCCATTTTCTGTGTGTTTCCCAGGCCTCTGTGATGGGGGACAGGGTCCCCCGCTGCACAGTTTGCACTGGCGTCGTGAAGCCTGACATCGTGTTCTTTGGGGAGGCCCTGCCCCAGAGGTTCCTGCTGCACCTGGCGGATTTTCCCATTGCAGACCTGCTGCTCATCCTGGGGACCTCCCTGCAGGTTAGTCCACAAGACAGGGATGCAGGGAGTGTGGGAGAGGGAGAATGGGGACTATGTATGGGGGGGAGAGCAGAAAGTGTGGGGGTGCAGGGAGTGTGGGGGGGGAGTGTAGGGAGTGGGGGGGGGAGAGCAGAAGGACCTGCGCTCAGGGCCCTGCCTGCCCTAAGGCCAGGGTAGTGCATAGACTCAGCGGGTCTGCCTGTCGTATGCTCAGGACACACAGTGTCATGAACAAGTTGTGCTGCGGGAAGCATGGCACGTGGCATAGAGAGTCTAGAAGGGGCTGGGACTGGGGAGCTGGAGGAGACACTGCCTGGTGGCCCTCGGCCACGTGCAGCAGTGAAAGCATCAGCTGTGATGGTCCAACTTCTTGGCCCTGTGGATGCTGTATCCTGAACAGACCATGGGGACAAGTGGAGCAGGTAGTGGCCTGGGGTGATGGAGCTGGGTGTGTGTGCAGGTGGGATAGGGTGCGACTGTGGAACTCCTGTAGGGCTCCAGGGCTGTAAACAGTAGCTGCTAGGACAGAGCTGATTTCCTGAGATGGAGAAGCCTGGTGAGTGCATTTGGGGGACAAATCACGCTGATCTGAGGAGTGTGCTGGGCTGCTGAGTGGACGTGTCATGCTGGCAGGTGGACTTCTGAGTCCAGTCCAGGAAGGAGCAGAGGTAGGAGCCAGGGTGCCCACGCTGGGCCTGGATGAGGGCACGGCCACGGCCAGACAGGCAGAGGACAGAGCTATGGTGTCTAGTTCTAAGCCTGCCTGACCTGGCTGGCTACCAGGTATGGACACCAGGGCTACTAGCCCTCTTTACTTTTTAAGTGAAATGAAAATAGCCTTTTTTCCCCTGAATCTAAAAGTACTTTGTGTGTGTTTTAAATATGTCTTTACTGATTTCAGAGAGAGGAAGGGAAAGAAATAGAAACATCAATGATGAGAGTCATTGATTGGCTGCCTCCTGCATGCCCCCTACTGGGGATTGAGCCCACAACCTGGGCATGCCCTGACCAGAAATCAAACCAAGATCTCCTGGATCAGAGGTAGACGATGCTCAACCACTGCGCCACACCGGCTGGGCCCATGTATTTTTTTTAAAATTCATACATTCTGTAAAGACATAGAGCAAAGTAAAGAGTCACTTCTGTACTGCCATCACTGGCAGCTTTGTGTTCCGTGTCCTCGGGCTTCTCTGCTGTGTAGATAGATACACACATGGACCTGTGCCCTTTCACCAGCGTGGACATCACTGTGCAGAGCTCCACCTTGTTAGTGGCCACAGTGTCCCTGATGGTTACTCATAGGAGGTCCTGCCTGGGCCCTGACACAGAGTGCTTGTCAGTGAGCACAGCCAGCGGCAGTGTGGCATGCAGCATGGCCTAGAGGATGCCGCACCAAAGTGGGAAGCACCCAACCACTGAGCCGTGACCACCTGTGGGACAGGGACCATGTTGTCTTCTCAGATCTGAAACACTATCCAGCCCCAGGAGTTTCAAGATAAGAGATGATGGACCTATGAAGTTTATTTAAGCAGTTTCCTAGTGATGGGCAAAATAAATAAATAAATGTAGTTTTTGCATTGAAATAATGTAGCGAACATCCACGTGTATACATTTTTGTACATTCTGTAGAAAATAAATGTTAAGAACCTGCTTTCCAGAGAGATACATTATTTTCACTGCCACCAATAGCACATGGTGGCTATTTCTCCACCCCCTCGCTACCTCTATGTTCCCACCAGTGTGACTGGCTAAGCACGTGGGAGAGAGATTTGCATTTCTCTAATGATCAATGAGGTCCATCCTTTCTCGCTCACTGACTATGGCATGCATTCTCTGTGGATCTCGTTTGTACCTCTTGCCTGTTTTTCACTGTTCGTTAGAAATATAAATTAATAAATTATATAAAATGTTTGTGAATTAGTTTATCAGTTAGCAATATAAACTATTTTTTCCCATGTAACTTTTTTGCAGTTGGTTTATGGTGGTGAGAGTTAAGAATTTATTTTTCCGCCCGGCTTGTGTGGCTCAGTGGTTGAGCATTGACCTAGGATCCAGGAAGTCACAGTTCGATTCCCAGTTAGGGCACAGGCCCGGGTTGTGAGCTCGACCCCCAGTGGGGGGCCTGCAGGAGGCAGCCAATCAATGGCTCTCTCATCACTGATCTTTCTCTCTCCCTCTCCCTCTCCCTTCCTCTCTATGAAATCAGCAAAGATATATAAAAAGAACTTATTTTCCTGCCTGGACTTAGGTGGATGATGGTGGAATCACACGTGAAATGCGGTTTCTGTCTTATCTGACTTCAGTTGTCCTTCCAGAAAAGCCCTTTCCTACGTAACTTAGAAACCCAGAATTTTCTTTAAGAGCTTTTTTTTTTTTAAGTTATGTATGATTTTTATTTTTAAGAGCTGTTTTTTTTTACACTTAAATCTTTAATCCATTTGAAATTATTTCAATGAAAGGCAGGAGTCAAGCAACTTCCTCCCAGAGAGTGATCCAGTCTCAATACCATTATTAATCTGTGCACTTTTCACACTGTGACTCTTGGATGAGTCAGGCCTGTCTGGGGTCTGCAGGGGGAAGGTGCAGAGGGGCCACCATGCAGCCTGTGGATGCTTGGGATGAGCATCACTGATCATTAGGGAAATGCCACATCTCACACACCTCAGTGCGGGACCAGATTCTCCCTTGGGCAGCAAGGACAGAGGAGACCTGTCTTGTGTCAGGTGTGCTGGGAGAAGGTGTGGCCTGGTGGTGGGGAGGACGGGTAAGATTGCGTAATTGCTGGAACTGAGCTCTTGAAAAAGCTGGAACTGGGAGACACTTCCACTGACATGGGTGAGGGAGCAGCAGGGGAGAAAGTGAGATGGGTGTGTGGGTGTGTATGTGTTGGGCGGGGTTCCCTCTCCAAGGTAGCACGATCAGTCTCCTGAGGGAGCCAGAGACTGGATAGGGCTCCTCACTTTTGGACAATTTTTTAGGTGGAGCCTTTTGCCAGCCTGTCTGAGGCTGTGCGGAGCTCAGTGCCCCGAGTGTTCATGAACCAGGAAGCGGCGGGGGCCTTGGCCTGGCGTCCTCGCAGCAGGGATGTGCTGCAGCTGGGGGACCTGGTGGACGGCGTGAAGATGCTGGCAGAGCTGCTGGGCTGGACGGAGGAGCTGAAGGACCTTGTCCAGCGAGAGACCGGGAAGGTACTCTGAGAAGTGAGGTTTCTGTGCCTGTGTGGGATGCAGCCCCGCGGGCGACGCTTTCAGGAAATTGTGAGAGCCGCTGACCTGACTGCTGAGGGTAGAAACACCACAGAGGCTAAAGCTCTAGATTTCAAATCCCACGGACAAGTGCAGTTACAGAAAATGCAGTTTTCCTCGAGACTCAGCAGTGTCACCCTGTGGGCGAGTTTCTCCAGGTGGTGGCATTGGGCATCTGGAATCCAGTTGTCTTGGGACAGCACGAAGCAGGCAGGGAGAACACCCCCAGGGTGTGACCAGAAGTGCTGATCTGGTTCCTGTGGCCACGAGACAGATGTCTTGGGGACCCCACCCTCCACCTGTGACTGTCACCTCTACTGGCAGAAGCCCCCCTCTGGCTGTAGCCTCATTTCCTACCAAGTAGGACCAGAGAGGATTCGAAGCTAAGGATGAGACAGCACTTAGGTTTCTGCTTGTCACATGTCTGAGCCATTGCTATTTCAGGCCTTTTGTTGTCTGGTTCTCAGGGCTGAGATGTAGGCTGGTGCCGTTTCTCATCACGTGGAAGGAGATAAAGGCCACCCACATCCAGGTCACATTGCCGTCACTTTTGAGTCTGCAGCTTACTTGAGAGCCTCTTCTGGGCTCCGACTTCTTCCACCAACAGCAAGATTAAGTCAGGGAGCCCCTGTGGATTTTTGGAACTAGTCCTGTAAGATTTGCCCTGTGGTATTTCCTAGTTTTACAATTTGTATAAATTGGGTTATGACTTTAGGGGTTTATTTAGGGTTACTGTCCAAGATGTGGTGCCAGGGTATACCTTGATTTGCCGCTTACATGAGGCCCTCCGTTTAGCCACCCATTTGTGCCTAGCTCTACTGGAATCATCTTAATTTGGCTGAACAGCAGTATTTGCAGAGACAGAAAAGCTTCATCTTATGTAATAGTTTGCACCCAGGCCCTGACATCTGTCTGCCTACCCAGGTGTTTCCAGGTAACCAATTTTTTCTCTCCCTTGTGTTCCAGTTCAGTGGGTGGGACAGGTAGGGTGAGGGCTGTTTCCGTACCAGAAATGGTTCCATGGAGTCATTACCCATTTCTGAACAGACTTCGTTTCTGAAGAACAGCTTGGGCAGGTTTACAAATTTTGGCTGACCCAGGACTGGAGCAGAGCACGGGGCTCTACTGGCACCGTCCCCAGCCATGTCTGCACTGTGCCTCGGCATGGGTGCCCCTGGCCTGCCTGTCTGGTTAACTCTTCACTTTGCTGAAGCTCTCACTTCCCAGCACTTCCTTCTGACTGTGGTCCTGGACTCAGGCTGCACCCACTTTTCCTGTGTCCAGGTCTCCACTTGAAGGGCAGGCTCAGCATCTGTCAGAAAGGCCCATCTCTGGCTGAGTGGGCCCAGTCACCTCCCAGTGTGGGGTCCTGGGTCCCAAGAAGTATGCCGGGCTCTTGGCAGGTTGGTCTCCTGAGTTTGAAGAAAGCCTGTCCTTCACTACTGACATGAAATAAATTCTGCTGTAGAAATTGGGCATCCCTTCATTTTTGTCCCCACAAAGGGAATGCAAGTGCTGACAATGAATGTGGAAAGGGGACCTTGGGGGCCCAAGGACAGAGAACATTCATCCCCACCTCACCCCTCACTGAAGGGCATCATGATCTGTTCACCCTGATGCCTGCCTTACATTAGCCTCCTCCAGAAACCAGTCTGTTCCAGACCCTGCTGCACTCTCCCCACCAGGTCTTCCAGTAACGCCACTGGGATTAACCTCTGACATGAAGGCACCCCTGGTCACTGCCCCTCGTGCTCCCTCCTCCCTGGCATCGTGCTTGCCTGGCAGACCCCTGGTGTAACTGACAAACTCCTCAGAAGGGGGTCTGGTGGCCTCAGCTCTCAAGAAGAAAAGACTTAAGTGGCGATCTGGGAAAAATGTTCACTTGTGCAACTTTATTGGACATGCACACGCGCACTCTCTCTGTACTGCAGGATGTTTCTGGGACGCTTTGTGGGACACGATGGGAATACAGAATTAAAGTCTCACAAGAGGTAACGTTTTCCTTACGTATTTATGAGCTACACCAGTGGGAAAGATGGAGATTCAACTGTGAAACCAGTGAGGACTTGGGCACTGTGGACAGTACAGCAGGCAGCTGAGCCAGGACCAAGGATGTGCTCGGTGGGGACAGACAGCATAGCCCTTGCGAGTGTTTCTGACATTAGCATGTGAAGTTCTAGCAGGTTCTTTCCCCCTTTCAAATGCAGCACTTGCCTGACCTCCTGGCTCTGGGCTCCCTGTGCCCACGTGCAGCCCCACCTCAGGAGCAGCCTCTGCACATACCCTCCTGGCTCACAAGAGAAACCTTGTCACCTGAGGAAATCAGGGCGTTTCCAGAGTGACAGCAGGACAAGACCCTCACAATCCCAGAGATGAGAAAGTCGGGAACACAACTTTGGGAGTGAAGAGAAAAGGGCCCCGAGGACACCGCTGGAAGCAGCACCGGTTCTGACGGGGGAGCTGGGTAGCCGTCCTCAGTCGGGGTCTGAGTCGGGGTCTGAGGAGAGCTGGCCCTCCATGCTCTCGCACACGGCATCCTGCAGGGAGGTGAGCTGGCCCCGGGGACTCACCCCCATGGGCTGGATGACTCTGTGCCTGCAGGGAAGGGGTGGGTGGGCGTCCTGCTTCAGCTGCCACCTTCCCCCCACCAGGCTGCTCCTGTTCAGTGTCAGCGAGGCCCGAACCCTAACTGCTACCTAGTGGCCCTGACACCTGAGGCAGTCTCTTAATTTTCCTGGGCCTCGGTCCCATCTTGTGTAAAGGGGACATAATGCTGACTTCAACCCTAACTAGCCTGGGGGTGGGCGGTTTCCTCCACAGCAGGTGATTCCAAACATCCTCCTATGACCCCGCCTGCCGGGTTTCCTGAGACAGGACATGGCCCTCCTGCCCGACCTCGTACCTGGAGAGCTTGTCGAACATGTTCACCAGTTTCATGGCCTCGTGCTCCTTCTGCTCCTCGGTCATGCCCTCCATGGGGTTGGGTAGCTTCTCCTCCACCCTCCCAGTCACTGGGTTTATGCTGCTTCCCAGGGAAGGGGGCGTGGGGAATGCATTAGTGAGTCTCAGGACGGGGGCTGTGGGGAGACCTCTCCTGGAGCAGCAGTCACCCAGCTCCTGCCATCAGGGCCGCCTGGTCCCCCAGTCTGCCCCGCCCCTTTACGTAAACTCTGTTGCCACCCTACATTGGACATCAGGACCCATGCCGGGTTCTGAGTGGTCTTACCCACGGGTCACGCTGCCCCCCCCCATGCCGGGTTCTGAGTGGTCTTACCCACGGGTCACGCTCCCCCCCCATGCCGGGTTCTGAGTGGTCTTACCCACGCCTCACCCTGCCCCCCGTGGCCCGGGCGGGGGACGGGCGCCCGAGGGAGCGGGGCACACACCTGGCCCTGGCCGCCTTGTACTCGTCCGTGTCGGTGTCCTCGTCCTCCGAGTACTGGCCCTCGGGCCGGCCCCCTGCCATGAGGCCCCGGGCGGCCAGGAGGCCGGCGGCGTTCCCGTAGCCCGTGTACTTGATGAAGCGGGGCACTGAGGGCGGGCACAGGGGGGCACTGAGGGCGGGCGCGGGGGGCACTGAGGGCGGGCACAGGTCAGCGCGCGCCCGGCCGGGAGGGGCAGGCGCCCGGCGCCCACTCACCGCTCTCGGAGCACAGCACGAACAGGAACTCGGCGGCCACCCTCTTCACGTCCGTGTCCAGGTGCGTCATGAGCCGGACGAGCTTGTTCCGCAGCAGCTCCCCCACCTCAGGCCGCGTCTTCACGTCCCTCAGCGGGGGCAGCACCTGCGGGCAGCTGCCGTCAGCCGGGCCTGGGGCGGGCGGGTGCCCGGGCGCGCCCAGCCCCTGGGTACCTGCGCCTTCAGGAACTTCCTGGCGGGGCGGTGCAGGCGGGCACACTCGGTCAGCACGCTCAGCACGGGGGCCACGCTCTCCTTCAGCCTGTGCGTCTGCGGGGAGCCCGTCAGTGAGGGGTGCCCCGTCCCGAGGGCAGGGTACACGCACCACACGGGTCTGGCAGGAGGCACTCGGGAGGGTGTCCCCCCGAGGGGCCGGGAGTGGGCAGTGGGTGTTCACTTTGAGAGGCACCCAGGGGGACCTTGACTCCGGAGACCATGTGCATGCTCTGTGACTCAGCTGCTCTGAGTCTAACTCCCCTTCCACAAAGCAGGGCTCTCACAGCGCTTAAAGCTGGGGCACACCTCTGGCTTCCAAGTCACCCTCAGAAAACAGTGGCCAAAAAACCAAAACCCCTACTTCGTGGGTTTCATGGACATAGACCAAGGAACTTCTGCATCCCTCCCTGGTTACCTCCCTGGACCCTAACACCAGCAGTGACAGGGACAGACGGTCACAGCCAGTGTCTAACGCCAAGCACGTGACCCAGCTCACAGTGCTAGTGGGTGTCGTGGATTCCGTGGGACCCACTGAACCTCAGTCTGGCTATGTGGCCCCATAATGTCTGCAAGCTCCCAGAGGGGCCAATTAGAACCCGCTCGCCACTGTCTGGAAGCTGCAGGCTTCGGGGGCCTCCGGCTCAAGGTTCCATGGGTTCTGGTACAGCTGACGCTGGTCCTCAAGGGATGCCTGGGCACAGCGACACTGAGTCTAGGGCTAGGATCACTCAAACAGGTCTAAAAAGCAAGTACTTTGCTAGACTCTGCAAACTTGGTTCCAGAAGTGGAACCTTCAAGTGTGTGTGGTCAGGTCCACATGCTTCTCAACAGAGCAGGGGTCTGGTTTCCTGCCTGGCTGGAACAAAGAGCAGCTGAAGGGATCCCCGGGATCATATCACTGAGCTGACTTCCACTTATCCATGTTGACTTCGCAAGAGCAGTGGCTCCAGCTGCTTGGGAAAGCCAGAGCCACTGGGAAGCCCACTCAGTAGGTGCCCCTGCCCACCTGGTGCAGACGTTTCTCCAGGAAGCTGAGGAGGACACTGATCACATCCATGTTCACTCCCAAGAACTCCAGGGAGCCTTCATGTGGCTCCAAGGTGAGAAGGACATCTAGACACTTGAGGGGCAAGTTTCCCAGGAGGTTCACTGTGTGGCTGGGGACAGTTCAGGAGGGGGCTTGGTTAAGTCCAGTTCCCTAGCGCAGCACAACCTGTGGTGCACCCTGCTGGGGCTACATATAACATGAGCCAGCGTGCAGGGGTCTAAGGAGAGACATGAGGGGGACAGAACTGAAGGGGGGGAATCTGTCTCAGGAGTACACTAAGTGTAGTGGGTCCCAGAGGAGGGCACTCTGCAGATGCCCCACCTTCCACCCTCTCTGGGGGCTGAAACATCACAGGTGATCTCTGGAAAACCAGGATCTGCCTAAGCACAGGTCACTGAAAAGGGGGGTGAGTAACCATGCTGCCCTGTAGAAACCACACTGTCCACTGCCACTACCCAAGGTCCAGTGGCACATTCCTGTCTCCCATTCATGGCTCCTGTCCTAACATGTACTGTGAGTGCTGGGCTCTCCGGAAACACTCTGATGCTGGTCCCACCCAGAGGAAAGTAGATGCTCTAGGGTGGAGCCTGGTCCACCATCTAGACAGGTGAGCACTTCCCTCCAGCATGACAGTTCCCACCCTCACCCGTGGAACTCCTCTGTGCGGTCTCCAGCAGCAGCAACCATCACACAATGCCGTAGAAGGGTCCCCAGGCACCGGTAAAGGGCAGCGTCTTCCTGACCAAAGAGAAAGGGGCTCCTGTGACAGAGAGCCACACCTGTCCCCACTGCTGCCAGCTGAGGTTCTGCTGTCTGCTCCACGCCAGGACCATGTGTGCTAGCTATCTGTCTCCTCTAGTGCACCCCCCCCCCCCCTTAAGAGCGGCAACAGGTCTCTCTGGATGACATCACACTGTGTTCTGGCCCCACACTCAATCTCCTGGTAGGAAGTCGCCTATAGCTTCTCACCATGCAGCCTCCACCTCCCTCAGAAACTTCCCTTGATGCTCCTGCCCAGGATGGACATCTCCTTGCCTCCTCCCGACAGGCTGAGCACTCCTGTCCGAATCTGATACCTAGACATATTAGGGTACCAACAGTGAGGCAGGTCCAGGAAGTGTCCTCACCTCGTCCACTTCCCTCCTGATGGAGTCGAAAGTGATGTTGAAGAGCACCTTGAGGATCTCCATGGCCCGCTCTGTCTCCTGGGGAGGAAGGAGCTCTGGGGGACTCTGCCCAGGGGTCACTCCCAGTGTCAGCTGCAGTGCTTCAGTCAGCAGGTGCACACCCTGCAGCTCCTGGAACAGCTGCTGGCGCACATCTGTGCGAAGTGCCGTGAGCAAGAACAGGAGGCGCAAGTCAAAGAGCTGGACCTCGTGTGGAAAGCTGCTCTCCTGGTGCAGCCCCACACGCTTCGAGAGCCTCACCACCAAGCGGGCCTCTGCAGCCAGCACCTGTGCCCTGGGGCTGCTGAGCACAAGGTTGCACAAGCACTTGAGGGACTCGAGTACAACATCCAAGTCCAGGGGCTCAGGGGCTGACCCTTCGGAGGTGGAGATGCCAGCATAGCACGCAAGAGCCTGCAAGCTCTGGGGGCTGGTGAAGGCATCCAGGCAGCTACGGTCCCTGGACAGGATGCGGATGCTCTGCAGCCAGGTGACCCGGCGGGAGGGTGGCAAGCCCCGCTCCAGAACTGAAACCAGCAGCTCCGCCAGTCTCTGTGGGTAGAGAAGAGCGGCTCCACCAGGCCCCCCTACCAGGAGCCACCCGTCCCTGCCCCTCTAACCCCGGGTCAGCACGCACCTTCCTGTCCTCCTGTTGGGCAGCATCAAACGTGAAGTTCTGGGAATTCTGCGAAGAGATCCAGAGGCTCAGGGAGCGCAGGCCGCAGCCACCACTCTGAACAGATGGGCGCACCCCACACACCTGTGCCCCGGTGCGCACCCCGACCCTCTTCCCAGCAACTCCTCACAGCCTCGGGGCCCCGCCCTGCCGCGCTCCCTCCCACAGCCCCACTGCCGCACCTCCGCTGGCCACGCGTGAGCCCCACCCTGCCCCCTCCGCGGGCGCGTCCCGGTCCCCGGTCCCGCTCACCTCCCGGTTGTACGCGTGCAGAGCCTCCAGGATCATGTCCTCCTCCCCCGTCTCCACGGCATCCGCAACCGCTCGGGGTTCCATGACGCCCCCCGCACCCTGCGCCGGGAAGGCGGGAGGGGCCGAGCGCCGCGGTTCCGGGTCCCAGTCCACCCGCCCCGCCCTGGCTCGTCGGGACCCGCGTGCGCGGCGCCGCGGGGCGGGGCTTAGGCTGCGCGCGCCTTAAGGAGGCCGGACCAAGAACCCGAAGGTCCTGCCCGGGGGTCAGTCGGGGGCTGCCCGACCGGACTCGGTGGTGGTCCGACCTCGGGGCCTGAGTCGCCCTTGAGCTGAACAGTGTGACCCCTTCACCGCTGCTTGGGCCGGGTCTGGTTTCTTGCAAGCAAGAGCCCGGGGGCGGGGGGGGTGGAGAAGGGGTCCCGGCCCCGCTCCATGGTGGGCTGCAAAGGAAGCTCAGGCAGTGGCAGTTCTGCCGAGACCCGACGATCAGTGAGCCGGGAGACAGGAAGGGATGTGGGGGAAGGTCATGCAAAGCAGAAGGAACAGCGGGTGGGGAGGTGGGAACGGCCTGCGTGGGAGGGAGAAGGGGGAGTGTGGGGCGAGGAGGTCGGCACGGGGCAGAACCCGGTCCACGCGGAGACACCTAGCTGTCGCCCAGACACCGTCTGGCCTGTCCTCAGTTTGCCCTTTTAAAGGACAGAGACGACAGCAATTCCCGTTTCACGGGTGGTCTGGACGAGTAATGACACAGCAAACACTCCACGGCGGCGCGCGGGGACCCTGCAACAGGCATTTCTCGAGCAGCTCGGTTGCGCCAGGCCGTTCTTCGGCGCCCGGGGGCGATGGCGAGAAGCAGCGGCTCGCACGGGCCCCGCGCCCGCTCGTCGCAGCGCCGACCTCCGCCCCGCCCGCCAGCAGCGACCGGGCCGGACTTCGCGCCTCCGTCGCGTGGGGCAGGGCCTGGCGCAGTCCGCGTGTCCAGGCCCGGACGTGGCACTGAAAACGAACCACCGAGCGCCGGGCGCGCGCACGCGTCCCTTCGGCCCCCGCCCCCCCTCCGGCAGCCCGGACCTCGGCCGGAAGTCGACGGCCCGAGGCGGAAGGGGCGTGGCCGGAAGCCCCTTGGCGTGACTGCGCCACGTCGCGGGAGGCTGTGCGGATCAGGAGTCTGGGGCCGGCCCGGCCTGCGCGATGGCGGACTGGGCTCGCGGTGAGCGCGGGAGAGCGGAGCCGGATGGCGCGGGGTTGGCCGAGACCGACGCCGCCGTGCGCGGGAGCCGCCCCTGGGCGGCGTCGCGGGGAGCCCTGGGTGTCGGGCGGGGCCGGGTGCTGTCGGGGCCCGAAGCCCAGAGCACCCCCTCCGCCCCCCGCGCGGCCGTTCTGCTCTGGGCCCCGGTCGGCGTGTCCCGGAGGCGGCGTGGTGGGGGGCCTCAGGGACACTTTCCTCGGGGAGCCCCCGTTCTCACCTGCGGAGCGGGGTGCCGCTGCCTGTGTCGCCGAGCTCGCCTGGCCCGTAGGGATTAGTGAACCTGAGTGGCTGGTAGGACGTTGACAGCTTCCCCTTGGGGTACGGACACATCGACGGTTTCTGGGGCCGGGCCCCAGTAGTTGGGTCACGCTGCGGCATCTGGTTCTCGGCAGCGTCGGGGGAGGTGGTTTTCACACACCTGATGGGACAGGCCTGGCAGGCAGTGTGCTCGCGCGGGGCCCTGCCATCAGCCCCCTCGTTGTTGGGGAGCAGTGCTTAGTTTCCTCCCTGGGTCCTTGTTAGTTACTTCTTGTTAGTTAGGACTCAGTTTACAGGTGGTCCCTGCGGAGGCCTCCCTGCTGTCCCCTGGGCGCTCTTCCTGACTGCTCACCTGTTTGCTGTTCATGTCTGAGAACAGGGTCCAGGCACAGGGAGGGAGGGAGGCATCCGGGGAGGGAGGGTACAGATGTGTCACACCGCATCCGAAAGTGCGTTTGACCGAACTGTTTGGGGTTGTACAGTGTGGGGGTGCCTGTCCACCCCGGCCTTGACATGTGGTCGCGATAGGTGCTCATGCAGCCCATCTCACCTGTGCGAAGTGCATGCACTGGATTAGGGCTGGACCTGCTCACCAGACGTCAGACTTGGCCAGATGGGATTGTAGTGAGAGCCTGGAGGCCACAAAGGGCTGCCTTGCAGGGGTCAAGGGCTTGCGCTGGTGGATGTGCCCCTCAGCCTTTCTCTCTTCTTGCAGCTCAGAGCTCGGGTGCCGTGGAGGAGATTCTAGACCAGGAGAATGTGCGGATGGCTGACAGCCTGGCCTCCAAGGTCACCAGGCTCAAATCGGTCAGTAGTGGTCTGCTTTGCCGTCCAGCTGGCACCGTGGAGCCAGGACCTGAGTGGGTGGAGGCCTGGAAGGGTTTCATGTACTTCCCACCTGTGAGGCCCAGGTGACGCCTGGACCTGACTTGTGGTGGCAGTGTCTGTCAGAATTGTTGGCTAGGTCTGCTGTTCTTGTGGGGGGCAGGCCCTGTTCAGTGTGCGTACCCTGGCCTGACCCTGCCCCCTGTGTCCTAACCAGCTGGCCCTGGACATCGATAGGGATGCAGAGGACCAGAACCGGTACCTGGATGGCATGGTAAGGTCTGCGAAGTGCATGAGCGTCTCGGTCAACTCTGCCTTCTGCCTGCTCTGCAGGCCCCACCCTGTGTGACTGTGCTGCGCTGTGATTCCTCCCTCAGGATTCGGATTTCACAAGCATGACAGGCCTGCTCACGGGGAGTGTGAAGCGCTTTTCCACAATGGCGCGGTCCGGGCGAGACAACCGGAAGCTGCTGTGCGTGGTGGCCGGGGGCCTGATCGTGGCCTTCTTCATCCTCTCCTACCTCCTGTCGCGGGCAAGGACGTGAGCCAGTGGAGCCGGCTCCTGTGGGTACCTGGGGCAACCGGGTCTTCCCTTGCCTGGTGTCCCGGCTCCAGAGGACCTGCTACAAAATACTTCTTTGCAATGGTGATCGTGGCTTAGGAATCTTCTTCCTGTGTGGCTGGGAGACTCACTGGCTGCCTCTGACTCTGAGCTGTGTAGGCTGGTGCCATGTGTACAGGGGCCTCAGGTGCTTGAGGCACCGACAGCCTCGTCTAAGCAGAGCAGCTGGAAATCCTGGACATGGCCACCTGTGGCCAGCAGCCTTTCCCCAGCCCTGAGGGCTCTGACATCTCAAGGCTCCTCTATCCTGTCCTTGTCAGGGTAAGGCCGCATCTGGTCTCTGAGGTGCCTGGATCAGACACAGGAAGGAGGTGAAGCTGTGAACCTCAAATCAGCACTGTCCTCCACCTGAGTCGCAGCCCAGGGATGGCAGTTTCTCTTGGCCAGGGCGGCCGAGCATGGGTAGGCCAGTGCTGAGGGCCCACCGCTTGGCCTCTACCTGCCTTCCAGTCCCACAGCCGAAGTCAAATCTTCAGGAAGGGTAGGTGGTGCAGATGAAGGAGTGGACTGCAGTGCTGGCTGGAGGCCCTGGGCCCGATCTTTCTGGATCTCATGGCTGTGTATCTAAGAGCCAAAATCCACATTTTCTCAGGATTGAGGATCTACCTAAAGGTGTATTTCCTAGAGACCAGGTCTCTAGAAGCACATCCCTCTGGTGGCTCTGAGTCAGGCAGTGTGTGTGTGTATAGAGTGGGCTTCTGTGGGTCTTGGCAGGAGGACCCATAGGCTACTTTTTGAGGGTCCCTGGGTAGTTTTCTGTCCACCAAGCCAGGCCATTCCTCCCACAGGGAGTCTCCCTGTGCTGTGAGGGAGCTCTGAGCCAGACCCTCATCCCCAGCTTCTGCAGACTGTCCTTCCCAACCACCTTTTCCTAGGCCCCTAACTGACCACTTGTCCAACCTTGCAAGCATACAAAGCAAATCCCAGGTCCCAGCCAGGCCAGTGGCTTCTCACCCCACAGGGAAGTCCCAGCGCCTTTGTCTTTACATAGAAACACTTACTGGCTCTGTGTCCTTCCCTGTTCTCGTTCCTGTTCTTTGCCTCTCCATCACTCCCATTGTTGCCTGTGGACTGTTGGTCCACTGTCCACCTGCCTGCATGGTCATCCCACATATGGTCATGTCCATGGGCTTGTCGGCTCTTGCCTTGCTCTGGTCATCAGCTCTGGACACCTGCCTTCTGCTGCTGCTCCTCCTAGCAGGCCCGGCCTCATAGTCACCATAGTGTCCTTTCTTCCATTGACCTGGCTGGGCCCTCAACCTCCAGGGAGGAGGGCCCCACCTTCCTACTCCCAAGGGCACTGCTCTGTTTTCCCCACGTCTCCAGCTCATGCTCATTTGTCACAGGCCACTAACCTGCCTCTGCCTCTGGGGCTGCTTCCCCTCCTTGGTCGTCCAGCCCTGTGGTCCTGCTGTGTCTCCCAGTGACCCTGTGCACCTTGGCTTTGGCTTAGCCCTCTGCTCGTCTTGAACTAACCGTCGTCATGGCAGATTGTGCACTCTTCACCAAGCTGCAAGCTGCTGCCTGCATATGTCTCCGTCTGGTCACTGCAGACAGCTGAACCTGAGTTCTGCGTCCCCCAGCCCTTCCTGGGCCTGCGGTGCTAACCTCACACCCCAAGAACGTGGTTCAGCCGTGGCACCAGGTCACCACACCTGAGGGCGGCGGTGCCCTCTCGTCGCTGGTGCAGACTAGGAGCACAGGTGCTGCGTTTGGGGCTGGCCTGCAGGAGTCCTTTCTGCATCTCCGATTCCTCTGCTTGCTGTTCTTGTCCACCTCTCCATCTCCACGGCTCCTTGCACCTTCCAGCCATTCTGGGTCCTGGCTTTTTGCTGTTCGTTCTTACTGTGTTAGGATGGGTTCTGTGGAGGGGACATGGTGACTCAGCCAGAGCTGGGTGTCCTGCAGGCTGTCACCCTCCTCACACTTCAGTCCTGTGCACGGAGCACCTCATCCTGTGGGTAGTAGGGGTTTGCTGACACTGATCCCTGAAACCAGTCCCTGTCACATGAGGATAAACTTCCAGGCTCTATCCCATAATTCAAGGACAAGACATTAAACAATAAAAAGTTGTAATAAACAGCTTCTTCATTTTCTTGGGGGTTGAGAGGGCTTTGTGTGGCACTGGCCCTGGTCCTGGGATGCCGTGGGCACTTATAGTCTGGACCTGCCTGCTTCCCCTCCTGGGGTCCTCCCAGGCCCCTGCCCCCCTCACTTGTTCCCTCAGGTGTTGTGCTCTGCCCAGGGTTCTTTAACTCAAATGAGTGACTGTGAGACAGCCGACCCCTTCCCTGTGCTTCCTGCCTGTCTGATGTGTCACAGGGCACCTTAAAACAGTCACTCAGCTCCGGTTGAGTGGCTCTGTGGGTTGGAGTGTTGTCCTGTACCCTGAAAGGTGATGGGTTTGGCTCCCAGTCAGGGCACATCCCCAGGTTGTGGGTTCAAGCCCTGGTTGGGGTGCATATGGAAGGCAACTGGTTGATGTTTCTCTCCGTCTCCCTTCCTCTGAAATCAATAACAACATATCCTCGAGGGAGGTAAAAAACACACACCCCACCCAAAACGTAATCACTCAAATCGCAAGTGATTTATGTCCCACAGTTATTGTGGCTGGAATTGGTGACAGGCTGTCTCTGCCCTGGGATGTTAAGGACTGACCTGGAAACAGGCTGGGCTGCCATCACCTGAAGACTTGCTGGCACAGCTGCAGTTCAGTGCTGGTGTGAGCTGAGGGCCAGCTGGGCCGACTTCTCGGGTGCTGCACAGGTCTCCCCCTAGCAATGTGGTGAGCAAGGTGTGGGGGGATCCATGCAGAAGCTGTTTCCTCCATATGCTGTGTGGCCTGGCGTTAAAAGTCACCTGGCACCAGTTTAGGGTGGTCAAGGCTCAGATTCAAGGGGAACACAGACCCCTTCTCTCAGAGAGGGAGAGTCCGTCAAGAAGGGGGAAGAGCACATGGGAGGGGATGAGTGCAGGTGACCATCAAGTCTACCATGAACACAGGGCAGGGTGTCCTTGCTCCCTAGCCCTCCTGTTTCTGCTCAGACCCCAGGCTGGAGAAGCTTGATCTCCCCCCGAGACATGCTCATACGTAATGGAATCATGATTTATTATGTATGTGGGCACAGAAGGGAACAAAATTAGCAAATGGGAAAGTAGCATAGAAAAAATGTCACAATTGTCTAAAGGAGCATGCTTTGCCCTTTAGGGCCAGGCATGATGGTGGGGTGGGACTGGGCTAGTCCACCTGCACGACCAGGGGTGTCATGTAGTCAGAATGTTTGATGCCGAAGGTGACAATGGGGGCGCAGGGCTTGGTCACTGTCACCTGGAAGAGGAGAGGCTGTGAGAGGAGCCAGCACCCCTGCTTTCATCCCACAGGCCCTTCCCTACCCCACCTGCCTGGGCTGTGCCTTCCCCACCCCCTGCCCCCCACCCCACTCCGTCTGGGCTGGGTCACCGTGTCCCCACCCCTTCTTCACAGTACCCCTCTGCCTCCCAGACCTTCTCAGGGCTATGGGCTCCTGGTCCTGGCTTGAGGGTCTTGTCCCCCGGGGGCTCCACTCGGGCAGCGATGGTATACTGCGGGGCCTTGAATTTAGTCACCTGCACGTCGGTCTGGTGGTAGGCCGCAGGACCTGGGGTCTGGGAAACAAAAGAGGCTCAGACAGGCTTGGTCTGCCAGGGCATGTGATCCCAGAGGGCAAGGAGCCAGTGTTGGATGGTGGGTTTCAGGCCTCGAATCACTGTGCACTTGGGTCAGGGTCCCCTTCTGTCTCCAAACAGTGTTCCCTATGAGTTGAACCCCAGTGCTGTGGGACCCTGTCTGTGTAGAATATCACCCTCAACTTCAGCCTCATGGTGGCAGTGACACCCAAGCTTGTGGCAGCCGAGCTCATCCCGTCCCGAGCGTGTGAGAGGCCCTTCCTGGCTGGGACCTGTCCTGTGGACCGGAGGGCTGTGGGCAGGGCTGGACAGGTGGGATCATCAGAGCTCTTTGAGCCCCGGCACATGCCCACCTCAGGGCCTCTGCACCAGCCACCGTGTCCAGAATCCTCCTCCCCAAATATCTCACAGCTTAGCTTTCTCCTCCCCTTTCTCCTGCATGCTACCCTTGTCACCGCATGGGGCTCCACGGACCCCTTCCCTGCTCAACCCTCCTCAGCCCCTGAATGTGACCCAGGCATGTGGCAGACACCCAGGGGATGAAGAGCTGAGGGGCTTCAGGAGAGTGGGGTCATGCTGGTGGGTCCTGGGTTCTGGGGGAAGGGGCCAGATTGGCCAGTTCTCTGGGGGGTAAGCTCTGCCCCAGAGGGCGCCCCTTGCCTTGTGCAGGTCGTCGCTGAAGCTGCCCAGCTTGCTGCGGCCCTTGATGGAGAAGGCAGGCTGGGAGACCTTGCCAACAGTGTGGGGCCCCATCACCATGGGCAGCATGTAGGCGGCAGGGCCTGCAGGGGGTGCCAGCACTGAGTCTCAGGCTGGTCAGCATCCTGTGCCTGGGGTCCCTGCTGGCTCCTTCCCTGGGGCTTTCCACCTCTGGAGACCAGCTATTAGCTGCCCACCTCACCCTCCCCACCCAGAACCCTGCCCAGCTGGCCGTGGGCTGCCGGAGTTGCTGCGGACCTGGGGTGCTGTCCACTCGGAAGGTTTTGGTCCGGGCAGAAATGGAGTGACTGGGCGCCGAGTCGAACACGTGCTTGGTAGATTTCTCTGGAAAGTAGTCACCTGCAGGAGGGAAGGAGCAGGGGGTGCTGGGAGGACAGTGATCATCAGCTGCCTGGCCAGCTCAGGGGCCTTAAGGACAACTCCTGGCACTGTAGGCTCCAGGCATTCAGGCCCCAACACGGATGGTGACTGAGATGGGTTGAGGGTGTCCAGAGTGGAAATGCTGTGGGGGGTTGGGGGCAGGGGTCGAGTAAGGCCCAGGTTAGAGCTGGGCTCAGGTGTTTAGAGGCTTCCCTGAGGTCAGCAGCTCCTCTGCCCAGCCTGATGGTTACCCTCTTTGAGGAGAAAGAGACCAGGAGGGCGAGGATGGCTGTGCTCCCTCCCACCCTGGCTCAGTGGTACAGTGGCCACTGCAGGGTTGGGCTGGGCTGGGCTGAGGCTGAGCCACTGTCACTCACCGGGGCCAGGGGTCAGCATGGTCTTTGTGTGGTAGCGCCCCAGGATGGAGAAGGCAGGGCTGAGGTCCTTGCCGGTCCTCAGTACCTTGGGGTTCACACTATAGCGAGGCCCTGGGGAGCAGTTCTCTGCCAGAAGCATGGGGGCTCCACGGAAGCTGTAGGCAGGTGCACGCAGCTTGGTGGGCGTGTGCTTCACAAAGCCTGTGGGGTGGGGGCTCTAAGCGGCCTGGAGCCAGACCTAAACCTTCTCCGCACCCCAGAGGGGTTGATACTGGGAGTCCCAGACCCTCCCCCGACCCACCTCCGACCTTCCTAGACCCTCTCCAGGCCCTTCCCCATCCCTCCTCAGGCCCACCCCACACCTGACTCCTGTCCCTCCCACCCCCCCCTCCAAGCTCAAGGCACCTACCTGTGGTAGGTGGAATCAGGTACTTGGGTCCAGGACTGCTGTAGAGGGCCATGATGGGCCCCCTGGGGCGATGGGGCCTCCAGGTTCCCACCCAGACTTCTTCCGCCATGGCTGGCTCTGTCCATGGACAGGAGGGTGAGCAAAGGCTGGGACGCCCTAGTCTTAACCCCCATGCCTGCCTTTGCCCCCACTGACAGGCAGGACTGCAGGCCACCTACTCCCTAGCCAGGTTGCAAGCTGGGTCCCATACCTAAGGGCAGTGGAAGCTTTTGTTTGGAGAAGTGGGTTTGCTCTGCCCTCATTAGTGCCCAAGACAGCAGTGTTAGACCCTCAGGTGCAAGCCCAGACTAGCTGTCTCTTCTGGGCCTCACTGACTACCCCTCATTGGCTCTCAGGGGGTATGGCCAGGTTCCTCCCAGTCAGAGGATGCTGGGCATGCCTGGGCAGGAGCAGTGGGTAAAGGTGGGGAGCTTCTTGGCTGAGGCTGTGCTATGGGGTGGGGTGGGGTGAGGGGCCCTCTGGAGAGGCCCGTACCTCTTCGATCCAGGTGTGCCACTCAGAGCAACCTATGGACTGAGGTTCCTCAGAGGTGGTCCTGTTGCATAGTCCCCAAAATGGAGTATAGAGAGGAAGGCCTCTACCTCTCTCCTCTCTCTGACTGGGGGGGGTCTTTGAGAGTTGGGGAGGGGCCCAGCCCCTGAGCTCTAGAATGTGGCTCTGTGGGATGGTGGGTTCTAGATCCCTGTCTGTGTGATGGAGACAATGGCTTCTGTCAGAGGGACCCCACCCTTGTCAGGCATGGCTCTGTCCCGGGACTTTGCTCTGCTCCTCATTGCAGGAAAAGGGACAATGAAGTCCTGAACCAGGACGATGAGGCCACAGAGTCCAGACCCAGGCAGCCAAGGAGCAAATGTTGTGAGGGGCAGAGCTGAACCTACTGAGCCCTGCCCCCCGCAGAGACCTGAGCTGGGAACAGTCAGGAAGCAGTCCTGGGGTCTAGGGTGAATGTGGGTGGGAGCCTGAGGGGAGCTGGTGCTCTCCTGTGGGACCTTTCTAGACCCTCTGGTGCCCTGCTGGCCAGCTGGACCCTCAGACTCATTGTCCTCATGAGCAGGTGCCGTCTTCTCGACTTCCTCAGGGTTCCTCCTGGGCCTCTGGGTTGGGTGTCTTCCAGGCTCTTTCCTTGGGTGACTTTGGGGAGCGAGATTGCTCTCAACCCCCTGGACCCATGCAGGTGTGCACTGTGAGCACTTATTGTCTCAGAACGAGCGCCCCCCCCCCCCCCAGCTGGCACTTCCTCTTTCTAGGGCTCTCTGCCCGTCCTTGCTCTGAGTCCCTGTTCTCGCCTCCACCACTGACCACACACCTCCTGTCCGTTGCCTCCCTGCCCTTAGTATTTCTCAGTGCTTCAGCCTCCATGGGAATTCCATTGGTGGGTGGGTCAGCCCTTGGTGTGGGGCACTTAGATGTGCATGCTTCATGTGTGTGACCCTATGCATGTGCGCGTGTGTGGCTGTGTCCCTGAATGTGGAAAGACACGGCAGCCAGAGCCTGGACTGCAGGAGGCTTTATTGATTGAACAGTTGAGGATAAATTCACGCATGGGAAAGTGGCAGTGGGTGGTATGGCCATTACTGCTTGTGTAGCTGGTCCTATGGCTGCTTGTAGCCACATCTGGCGTCCTCTAGGCGCTGTCCTTACTGCTCAGCACTTGCACCTAGAAGGCAGACACCGGTGGGGTCCCATCCCTCATAACCAATCACTAGAGAGCCACGGTTTCATCAGGAAAACAGGTGCATGCCACCCTCTGGGGGACAATGGGCTTGGGCACATGGCAGCTAGTCCCCCCCTAGCAGCTGGGAAGGGGTGTGTGTGTGTGTGTGTGTGTGTGTGTGTGTGTGTGTGTGTGTAGGGACTGAGGGCTGCTCTGCAGGCAGTGAGGTCTGGGATGTCACCCCTGCTGGTGAGGTAGGTTGGGGTGTCTGTGGGGTGCAGGTCTGGGGAGAATGGGTGCCCTCCCAGACACAGTACCAGCAGCTTGACCAGCTCCCCCTTGTGCATGGGCTGCAGGTCATCTATGCAGGACTTGAGCTTAGTCAGCGCTGTCCTGGCATCTGCATTGACGTTGTACTTGCCCAGGGGCCCCTCATAGAGCTCCTCTGGGGACCCCACCAGCAGCGTTTGTAGGAAGTCCAAGAAAAACTCATTGCTGTCCTCCTCTGCGGCCAGCCCTGCATGGTGGGGGCGAGATCATGCCAGGACAGGAGGATGGCAACCCAATCCCGGCCCCTAACCTCCCCAGGTCTCCAACCTCAGAAGTCTCTAGACTTTCCCCATCAATGCCCACCTCACCTGCCCCAGCTGTCCCCCCAATTACCTTCCCTTCCCCAGGTGCCACCAGTTACCACACCACACTTGTCTCAGGTGTGCCCACAATTACCCTACCTCACCTGCTCCAGGTGTCCCCCATGACTACCCTGCCTCACCTGCCTGTGATCTTCCTCCACATCCCCAAATCCACCTGCCCCCAGACCCTGCCCATCACCCTAACCTCAGCTTTCCTTCCTCACTCCATGCTCCCTGGGTCACAGGTGGGGGGGAGGAGAGTCAAGCCCCTAATGCAGGGACTCCCCCTCCATGTGAGCTTGGCCCACCTAGGGCTTGGAGGGTGGGCTCAAGCTGGGCTGGGGTGGCGACTGGAGTTGGCAGGGGCCAGGGCTGTTGCCCAGGTCTGTGTCCTGTGATGGAGGAGGCGTTGGATGCCTTGGAAGGTGGGCACCATCCACTGTAAGGGGCCCAGTGCCTGGATTTTCAGCTTACCAGCCCCCTTCCACCCCCCAACAGCAGAATGTGCTGGAAGCACCTGTCAGCGCAGACTCACCGCAGGTACAGAGCAAGGTGACAGCCACCAGCAGGAAGGTGCTGCTCCCCTTCATGGCTGACAGCGGAGGTTCCTCAGGAGCTGCCTTGGCAGGCTTTATGTCTCAGGGCCAGTGGGCGGGTGGAACCTGGCCGGGGGCGGGCCGGCCTGCCCATCAGGACCTGGCAAGTGAGAGCCCAGGTAGGGCAGCGAGGGTGAGTACTGAGCAGACGCAGGCTGGGTGCTGTGTAGGGGTGGTTGACAAATGGTTTGGGGGCACGTGGACATAGATGAGGGGGTGACGCAAGCCTGGTCAGTGAGGAAGGACTGCCGGGGCTGGGATGCTCAGGGCCTCTGGCTTGTTGCTCAGAGTGAGGGCTCTGGGTTGGTTCCAGGTCTCTCTTTTGGGGTGGGTGTTCCCCCCCACTTGAGGAGACACCTGAGTCGACATCTGGCTCAGAGTCCAGGGGCAGGCTGGCGGTTTCTGCTGCCCCAGGTGCGACAGCAGAGGGGGGCTTCCCGGGGCTTCCCGGGGCCCGTGCATCTGGTTGTGGGAGCCGGGCCCAGGGCTGCAGCTGGGCTGAGCGAGGCAGCAGCACCCAGGGGGTGAAGGTGAGCCTGAGAGCACTGAGGCGGGAGGAGCAGGGCCGTCCCTGAGGCCTGGTGGGATGATCGTGTCCTCGCCGGGGAGGAAGGAGGGGACGCAGACGAGAAGAGTTTCCTTCTGTGGCCAGGCCAGCCCAGGGAGCTCTAGGATTCGGGGAAGCCAGCTGCAGCCACCTGATGGAGGCACTGAGCGGCTCCTGCTGTTCAACTTTGAGGGATTTAAATATCAAAACAACCTGCTTACAATGGATTTTAATACATTGAACAACAAAAAGTTTCTAGGAATCCACAAAAAAGGAGAGAAGGGAAGGAGAAGGGAGTGTTTCTTTTTCAGGAGAATGTTGGGCGAAAAAGTATGCAATTAATGAGAATATTATAGAGCCACCTTTTTGCTATCCCTTATATAATAGTTTATTCAGGCAGGAATCATCAACGGGCGCTGTAGCCACTGGGGGCAAGGTAACTGGGGAACAGAATTTTAACAAACTAAAACTTTTTATATATATCTGTACATATACATATATATATATATATAATAATGTATAAATCTGGTGGGAACCATCTAATCAAGTTATCAAACTCTGCATCCCTCTTGACATGACACAACATGATGCACACATTATTATATTCTGAGAGAAAGTCTAAACTGAAAAAAATTGCCAGAAATGGTAAAATGTGGAAACACATAATAAAAAAAATTATTTCTAAATTTCTTTAAATGAAAATTGGCAGATTAAATTTAAAATAACTACAAATCATGGTTTTATCACATACATAGAATAAAATGTAAGATCGTGACTGCAAAAAGGACAATGCAAGAGAAAACAAATACAGTATTGTTTTTAATAATATACGTGAGGTGTCAGCGTGAGAAACATTCAAACCTATAGAGAATTTTTGTGAGTTTATTTGAACCACACTGTCAACAGTTGCTGGGAAGCAGAATCTCAATGAATTGAGATAATGCTCTGGAGAATGGCAGGTGTTTGAGATCTTTACCCACTTTTATTGTGGTTGTTTTTTTATAGTCATTTGTTTATTTGGAGAAATCTGTGTTTTACAAGGATTTTCTCCCTGGGTGTGGATTGTCTTTTTATTCCTTGAATGTTATTTTACAGAGTACTTTTTAAGTTTATAAAGTCTACATGATTATTTTATTTCTTCATTAAACTTCATGTCCACAACTATTCCTGCTCCCTGGCTGTTTTCATTTCAGTGGAGCACTTAATGCCTGAGAGGTGACTCTGGTCTTGAGGCCAGAGGTGGGCAGGAAGTGTATTTCAGAGCCTTTAAACATCAGGACTTTCTATTTACCGTTTGTTACTGATTTACAGATTATCTGCTATTAGAGCAAGAAACATAATTTATATAGTTTTAATCCTTTGAAGTGTGTTGAAATTTACATGGTCAGTTAAACACCATTCCAAGGGTGGTTCTCTGCTGCTATCTCGTGTGCATCTTGGGAATAGCACCTTAGTTCCCTTTGGCAGGAAAAGTCGTTGGGTGTAGACGTTGGGTGAAGGTTGGATAGTTTGCTGCTCACGTTTGTGAAGTTCTTTACATCCTTATTGATTTTTCTTTTGTGGGGGGCTATTGGTTCTGAAAGATGTATGCTCTGCTCCTGAAGGAGAGAGGTGTGTTAAATTTATTATGCTTATAAATTTGTCTATTGTTCCTTGTAGTTCTGTTCCGTATACTTTGATTTTCTGTTATGAAGTGCTTGTGAGTTAGAATCTTCCTGGTAAATTAAACTTATTCACACGAAGTGCTCTTTATTTCCAGTAATGCCTTTTGCCTTCAAGTCTTCTGTGCTATCATATAATTATTATCTGGTTTATGTTTGCTTAACTTATGCTTTTCCATTATTTCACTTTTGATCTCATTGTACCCTATGTTTTAGGTAGCTTTCAGTTTTTATATTAGTTATGAGTGAAATGAATTGATTTTGGTGGAGGGTATGATGTAGGGGTTCAATATTTTTTTCCCATTCAGCTGATCCAACACCATTTGTTATGTAATGCATATCTTCCCACTGACCTAAGGACATGTTTTTATTATACAAAATTTCCATATGTATTTGAGTCTATTACAGGAGTTTGTAGTCTGTTCCATCAATTTATTCACAGGGCATTAATCAATTTTTTAAAATTACTGTAGCTTTGTAACACAATACATTTTTATATCTGTTTGGGGTAGATTTTATTCATTCATTTGCTTTTTCAGAATTTTCTTTTACATTTTTCATTTTAACATGTGAGCTTAAATGAGCTTGTTTTAGTCTTAAAAATCTTGCTGATATTTTAATCAAATCATATTAAATTTATAATCTACTTTGGGATATTGACATCATTATGTTTTTTTCCTATCTAAGAAAACGATGTTACTTTCCCATTGTCCAAGTGTCTGTTACTAGGTAGCATTTTAAAATTTTGTTCATACAGATCAGGCGCATTCCTTAAGATCATTCCTAGGCATCTTATGTGTTTTGTTACCATTGTGTCTTTTCTTTGATTATATATTCCATATACTGTTTAAAAGGATATATATTTATGCATGTTATGTCTCTCTCACTACTAAATCCTATTATTTTTAATAATTTTAAAGTTGATTCTCATGATAATAAAAATTATATTAGTTTAGCTATATAGAAACATGTAAAAATTGTTAAAACATGGAAAAATATTTGATGAAATGTGGTAATGTGAAGAGTTAGAAAAATTCTTTTTGTTAGTTATAAGTTCATTAATGATTAAATAAAGTTGTGACAGGATTTTTAGCATTTTAAATGAGTTCAAGGCCTGGACCCATGGTGTTCTAGAAATCAGAAATATTTTGTAAGTGAAATTGTGACCCCGCAGGTTATCTGAGGAACTCTCAATGTGGCACCTGTCCATATTTTCTAAGAGGGAAATTTTAGATGGTGAATTCTGGAATCTAAAAGAGTGAGATTATTGATTTTTAGTAAAAAATCACCATATAAGCAAGTAATCAGACATTTAATAGGAGGTAAATTTGGGGAGTACATGTACGTCATCATTTCCTGAACTGAGATTTAACTAAAGTATCTTATACTCAACTGAATGATTATGACAGTGAAATGTGGAACAGTCCTAATTGAGCTTGTAAAACTTTTGTGTAGTTTCAAAGGTGGGACTGAAGAGCACTAAGTTTTTGCATTTGGTATGTTGATTTTAGGCTCACTGTTAAGAAATAAAAATGAGAAAGAACCTATGATTGTCTCCCATCTCTTCCTAAGACATTTAGTTGGAAAAACCTGGTTTAAGAAGGGAACTTTAGCAGGAGTTTTTTGGTGCCCCTATCTTACTGCCCCTGTCCTCTAGTTTTTGGGATTGCCTAATGAAAATCAACATGTCACGTATCCTGCACTTTCCTAAATATCACCCGTTTCACCTCTGCAATCTAAGACTCGGCTTCTCCATATCCCAACGTTTCCTGTTCCTAATATTTCCTCCTGTCCTTGGCATTCTTCCTGTGCGAGTTTTCCTTGTGCGCGCATGAAACTCACATCTTGTGTTGACCTGATCATGTGAGTTAGGTTATTAACCCAGCTGTTAGAACTCACAAGGTATGAGGTAAATAAGTACGTTTTTAAATCCCCCAGTTTCAAAATTTAAATTTTCAGAGACACTTTTTAACTGAAAAAATGACTGTAAGTTATTCCAGTGGGCCCAGAAATACCTCAAAAATTTAATCTCTCTCCTTATATAAAAAAAGTTTTAGATCAGGCCTATTTAATATATTTAAAATTACATGAAAAGCTTTTCTTGATTATTGTAATACTACTAATAATAACTATGTTCTATTTATATACACGTATTTTTATTAAAATAGATGGTCTAAAAATTTCAATCTGCCCTTAAAAAAACTTGCAAAACTCAAAGCCAAATTGAAACAGGAAACTCCCAAGAGTTACGGACCCCTAGAAGGCATCCAGCAGCAATACTTCAGGTCTTCGCAGTCCACACGTTGGAAGCTGATGAATTACTTCAAGTGCTCACTATGCACATCTGATAAGCTATGGGCCATATTTTAAAATCATACATATTATTTGAAATTATATATTAAAAAATATATGGACTTTATATTATTCTCAATGTCATTTTGCAATAATTATGACATTTCATAATTATGAAAAAGCAAATTTTTGGTCAATTACTTCATAATGAAATCTATAACCATTTTGCTTTGTTTTGTCATTTATAGACAGTCATTGTTTTACTCTAATACACTGATAAATTACATCTTTTAAAAAAATCCATGAAAAGGCCCAGCCGGGCGTGGCTCGGCGGTTGAGCGTCGACCTAGGATCCAGGCGATCAGGGTTCGATTCCTGGTCAGGGCACATGCCCGGGTTGCGGGCTGCAGCCAATCAATGACTCTCTCATCATTGATGTTTCTAGCTCTCTCTCCCTCTCCTTTCCTCTCTCTGAAATCAATAAAGATATATTTAAAAAAAAAATCCATGAAAAGGACTCTGATTTACTCTAAATTACAGGTTTCTAAACAAGTCATGAAACTAAATAAAAAGGTATAAAACTCTAAGAAATAACTGAATTCATAAAAATATTGGCAAATAATCAAAATTTACAAGAAATTGATTATGGGACTAAATAAACTAGTAATTACTATTCTTATGACTTTTAAAAATATTGCTAATTTTTAAATCTTTCTATTTTCCAAATATAAGAAATACTAAAAGGAGACAGACAACAGATAGGCCTAGTCAGGGTGGCTGTTGTGCTCGCGAGACGTGAAGAAAACTTGAGACACGGAGACTGTAGAATTTAGGTGGAGATGCAGAGTTTGAGGCTCTGGAGGAGCTGCAACAACCCCCTCACCATCCAGCGGTTTTTATTGTGAGCCACAGAAAGGCAGGTGTGAGAGAGAGTGATCAGTAGAAACCATAAAATGAGCAAGAACAAGTGGCTTTGTTCTGGGCTAATGCTTAATATTTTTCCTTAAGGCCATAACTCTCCTGGGGGCAAGCTTCCCAGAAAAATAAGGATCTGTTTTCAGTTCCTGGCAGAAATGTTTCCATCTTTTCAAGGGGATTTCTGCGATTCTGGGAAGCTTGCTACCCAACTCCTTCAGAGTTTGTTTGTTGTTTGCTGGCCTTTTCCTACAGGTGACAATGGCTCTTGTCAGGGAAGGTTCTCGTCTAGGGCATGACCGTCTGCCACAAACTGCTTTTAGTTAAAAAGTTTTCATTTCGGACTCTCCTTTGAGGTCACTTTAGGTCTCTGAGTTACCCAGCCTGTCACGCAGTCATTGCCTGAGCTTGTCAGGTTAGTATTGGGCCCCTTTTAGTTCATATATTTCCATTTTGGCCATAAATTCAATCCGTTGAGATTTTGCTCCCTGGTATATGTCAACAGTTTGGCTTATATAAACTCACAAAAATTCTTCACAGGTTTGAATGTTTTCTTACATTAAGAGTTTCAATAGAATAAAGATCCTTCTAATAACAGGGCTGTCTATACCCAGCGTGTCTGCTGGGCGCATGAGGAGAGGCGCCAGTGGGTAGTAGGCTCTCGCTCTTGCAGCAGCTCCCGTACAGGCTTGGTGCCAATCTGTCAGGGGTGGGCTGGGCAGGGGCCTCCTTGGCCTCTACTAGTTGGATTAGATGCCTCTGACTCTGTTTCCAACTCCTCCAGATTTTAGGGCGGCCCATATTTTATGCCTGCCTCTTGTGATACTGGCTGTTTCTTGAGATACTGGCTGCCTCTCTCAATAGTGCCAGCCTCTCGTGATAGTACCCGCCTCTCACGATAGCACCCACCTCTTGCAATGATGCCTGCCTCTTGCAATAGTGCCAGCCGCTTGCGATAGGCCTACCTCTCGTGATAATGGCTGCCTCTAGAAAGTGATGCCTCTCCCAGTAATGACTGCCTGTCTTCCTAGTGCCGGCCTCTCAAGGTACTGGCTGCCTCTGGAAATAATGGCTGCCTCTTGCAGTAGAGCTTGGTTAGGAAGCTGACAGTCAGATAGTGGCTGCCACGTGCCATGGTAGCTGCCACTTGTGATACTTGTGAGCCCTATAGCCTTTGACCTAATGTCTACTGTGTGTCATTATAGCGTCATTTTATTGTGTTAGGGATAGGGTTAGGGCTAGGCCTAGGGTTAGGGCTAGGGAAAGAGAGTTAGGGTTAGGGTTAGGGTTAGTACTAGGGTCAGGGTCAGGGTCAGGGTTAGGGTTAGGGGTAGTGTCAGGGTTAGGGGTAGGGTCAGGGTCAGGGTTTAGGGTTAGGGTAAGGGTCAGTGTCAGGGTTTTGGATTAGGGTTAGGGCTAGGGCTAGAGCTAGGGTCAGGGTCAGGTCAGGGTCAAGGTCAGGGTCAGGGTTAGGGTTAGAGTTAGGGTTAGGGCTAAGGCTAGGGCTGGGGCCTAGGGGCTAGGGGCTAGGGGCTAGGGGCTAGGGGCTAGGGGCTAGGGGCTAGGGCTGGGACTGGGGCTGTTAGGGTTGGGGCTGTTAGGGTTGGGGTTAGGGTTAGGGCTAGGGCTGGGGTTAGGGTTAGGGCTAGGGCTAGGGCTAGGCTTAGGTTTAGTGCTAGGGTTAGTGAGAGGGCTAGATTTAGGGCTAGTGCTAAGGTTAGGTTTAAGGCTATGGTTAGGCTTAGGGTTATTGTAAGGGCTAGGGTTAGTATTAGGGGTAGAACTAGGGCAATGGATAGACTATGGCTAAGGTTAGGATTAGTGGTAGTGTTACAGTTAGGCTTAGGGCTATGGTAAGGTTTAGTGTTAAAGCTAGAGTTAGGGTTAGAATTAGGTTTAGTTCTAGGGTTAGTGAGAGGGATAGCTTTAGGGCTAAGGTTAAGCCTCTGGTTAGTTTTAAGGCTAGGATTAGGGTTAGGGTTAGGGTTAGGATTAGTGGTAGGTTTAGCGTTAGAGTTTGATCTAGGGTTAGGTTTAAATCTAGAACTTTGTTAGTGATAGGGTTATGTTTAGAAATAGGATTAGGGTTAGGGTTAGGAATAGGATTATGGCTAGAGTTAAGGTTAGGGTTAGTGCTAAGTTTAGGGTTAGTGTTGGGGTTAAGGCTAGTATTAGGGTTAATGCTAGTGTTAGAGTTAGGTCTCTGGTTATCGTTAGGGTTAGTGCTAGGGTTGGGGTTAGGGTTAAGGATAGGGCTAGGGCTAGGGTTAGGATTAGGATTAAGGTTGGGGCTGGGTTAAGTTTAAGGCTAGGGCTTTGGTTAGGGTTAGGGTTACATTTAGGGGGAGGGTTAGAGTTAGGGCTTAGATTATGGTTAGGGCTAGTGTTAGGGTTAGGTTTGTGGTTATCATTAGGGTTAGTGCTAGGGTTAGGGCTATGACTAGGGTAAGGGTTAGGGATAGGGTTGTGGCTAGGTTTAGGTCCAGCGTTAGGGTTAGAGTTAGGGTTTGGGCTAAGGTTAGGGTTAGGTTTATGTCTAGGGGTAAGTCTAGGTTTAGGGATAGTGTTTAGGCTAATGTTAGGTTTAGTGTTAGGATGAAAGTTTGCTTTAGGTTTTGTGTTAGGGTTCCATGTCAGGGTCCGTTAGCAGCTGATGGTTACCGTAATAGCTGCCTATTGGCGTTTGTTTCTAATCATTAGGTTGGCCTGCTAGGACAAGCTGTCCTTGTGGAGGGTCTCTAATGCAAGCCAATGCCAGACACTGTTTGTGAGTGGCGTTGAGTAACCTGTTTAAAGCTATCAGCAGCCCACAGCTTGAGGTGCCCTCTGTTGGAGCTGAGTGTGTTCGAACAGGTCTGAGATGCACACCAAAGTCTGCTTTTGCAAGCCCCTGTCCAGAAGCAGATCAGGCAAAGACTCAAAGCACTCTGAGGTCTGCCTCTGCCTGCAGGCTGATTAATCTGATTCTCTTAATGAGCCTCAGGCTGTAGAAACTCCAGGGGGGTAGGGCAAGAGGTTTTCTTGCAGGGTGGGGCAATGGCTTTTTCCTCAGGCAAAAGCTGCTGGGTAAGCAAATGCCTGCCTCTGCAGTCTGGGGGAATGACTGGGCCCAAGAATCCAGAGGCCTGCCCTTTGAGCTCCATGTCCAGGGCCCTCAGCCCTAGGTTCTCACACAGCTCTAGTCCACTCTGCCCTCCCTTTGCTGGAGCCCAAGGTGAGTGGCTGCACACGAAACTTTGTGCATTGGCTCTTTAAGAGGGGGGGTCTGCATTTCCAGCCATCTCTCCCTGGTAGATAGAAACCAGGGTGCTTTTCAGGGCCAGATGTTATGTGGGCACCTGTCTCAGGTCTGGTGCTCTGGGCTGGGGAGCCCTGTCAGGGGTTTAGGCCCCAGAGTCCTCAGTGGGAACCCCCCACAGCTGAGATCTCCCTCTGGACCTTCAGCTGCTGCCTGTGGGAGCCCAGCCAGCCCTCTCGTGCCTCCGCACTTCCTACACGTCTCTATGCGATCTCCCCTTTTCTTCCTTGGTTATGGGGGCGCTGTCTAGCTCGTCTTCAGTTGCAGTTGGTTTTTCAGGATGGTTTTTCTGTAGTTTAGTTGTCATTCCAGTTTGGTCCTGGGAGAGTGGCAGGGTAGCTTCCACTCAGTCCTCCCCCACCCTTAATGTGCCCAGGTTATCATTCTCATGTCTTTTATCTGTCAAAATAAAATATGCACATGAAACAAAATAGGACAGTGAGGAAAGAGCAGAAAATGAAAGGACGCCACTGCCAGCCCTGCACTCCCCACTGCAGTGCCTCTGAGGACCTGCCAGCTCCTGCCCTGCAGCAGAGGGTGGAGATACTGAGACCAGCCTCCCCCCACTCTCACCCCACAGTAGAAATATCATTATCTGGGTTTATTTCCTAGGGGTTATTGCCGTCATCAGTCCCTTTAAAGAATGTGCATTGCGATAGGTGTATCTGTATTGTCCTCCAGTACAATAGCATCGTGAGACCTCCCACCTCTTCAGGAAGGTGCCTGGGCTATGACTGCGGCCCCTCCCCCACATTTCTGAGTCTTCTGTGGTTACAGACATGCTTTCTTGGGTTTTCTAATTGTCTTCCTTTTATTCTTCCATCGCCTGCTTTTTTTCACATCCTTTAGTCTTTCTAGTGTTTGAAGTGTCCCCAGTGAAGACTTGCTGCTTGCAGCCTTCCTCCCTGTCCCCATCCCAGGGATGTGTCCCTGAGCCAGGGGTGTGGAAATCCTCCCGACAGCCCCTGCAGTAGCTTCCCTGGGTCGGCTCCAGGGTGTCCCGAGTCACAGGTCTCACCCTCTCTGTCCTGACACCCCTATTATGTCCGAGACTGTCTTCAGTTAACTTGACAGTAAAGGGTGAATGAAAAATAAATTTCCTCATAAATTGTTCTCAGGTTGTCTTTCATCTGCCCTCACATTTGACTAATGATTTGACAGGGACAGAATTCAGAGTTTAAAATACTTTTCCCACTAGAAACCTGAAGACCTTGTATCACTGCGGCAGCCAGGGTCCTTGCTAAGTCACACGTCACTCTGATGTTTCCTTCTATGCAGGTCACCTGCGATTCCTTTCTTGGAGCTTTTGAAAAGATTAAAGTTATGGAGGTAACATTGGTTACTAACATCACGTAATTGGCAGGTACTGTTCATCATAATTTGGTATCTGTATACTCAGTTGTGTGCTTAATCTTCTTTGACTGTATATATATATATTTTAATATGTTTTTATTGATTTCAGAGAGAGGAAGGGAGGGGGAGGGGGAGAGAGAAACATCAATGATGAGAGAAAGTCACTGATGGGCTGCCTCCTGCATGCCCCCTCCTGGGGATCGAGCCTGAAACCCAGACATGTGCCCTGACCGGGCATTGGATCTGGGACCTCCTGGTTCAACCACTGAGTCACGCTGCCTGGGCTGTTACCCTATATTTTGAGCCCTTTACCCAGTTCTCCCTTCCCTGCCCCTGTCTCCCGGTAACCACCATTCTGGGATCTGGATCTATGAGTTGGATTGTTTTGTTAGTTCACTGGTTACTCCTTTTGTTTTATATCCCATCCACCATGAACGGCTAAAGCTGAAAAGGAGGGTTTTGTTTTGATTTTTAAGTCCTAGGTAAGAGTCTTTCTAATTCACCTTTGTGCTAAGCCTTTGAGTTTAAATAAGACATTAAGGTCTCCTTTAAGCCCTGGACATTGTTTGGTCATCCTACTCCATAGTCTCTTTGATGATCTCTTCCCGCCGTGTTCTCGGGTCTTTCCTTTAAGCACAGATGTTATGTGTATGTTGGAAATCCCGGACCAGTCTTCCAAAATGGTTACCTTGTATCTTAGGTCTTCTTTTCTTTGTTATTGGACATGCTTTTGAGGGTGTTTCTTAAACTCTGCCTTCCAATATTTTCTTTGGACAGTTCTATATTTTAAGAGAATTCCAGGCTCTGCCTTGGTTGTGCTGCATGTGAGCCGGGCCCCATCCCCCCACATTGGGCTGTGGACATTCCTTGTGTGTATGATTCGTGGACCCACCAGCAGCAACCCCCAGAACACATACTGGGAGGAGGGTCCAGGCACCAGTGTTAGCCAGGCAGGCACACAGGCGGGCAGCTTCCTGGTGACACAGCCCCCACCGCAGGCTCCAGAATGTGTCCTCTGGCAGAGGTAAGGCAGCAAAGCCTTGTGGCTCAGGCAACACTATCCACAGGCTATGTTGGGAGTCTTACCTGGCTTACAGATGCCCACCAAGACGGTGCCCATAAAGCCCTTTGCTTACCTGTTTCTGGAAACCACAGCTTTCCCCAGCCAGCATCTCCCAAAAAGAAGAGGGTGGTTTTTCCGTCAGACAACTGAACATCCAGAAACTTGAGGGCAGACAGGATATGTCCCATGATGGTGCTCAGGCCTCTTCCCTGAGATTGCCCTGGGATTTTCCTGCAGCCTCTTTCTGGCATTTTCTTTCCCCAGATAAAGGCTGTCAGAGTTTCCGAGCAGCATAAAGATCCTGGATTCATATCGAGATTGTAGTCTTAAAGGGGCTTGGGAGGGCCATGGGTATCCTGGCTGCTGTGGACTGGCCCTGGGGCCAGGACAACAGTCCAGAAGGCTGCAGACAGGAGGAACCGAGGAGTGTGGCGAAGAATTTCCACCCCTGCCCTGTCTACCTTTCCCAGCCCTGCGACTGCTGTGGATCTGAGCAAGCCCCTGCCATCCAGCCAAGTGAGGCTTTCCTAGGAGGTAGTGTGGGCTTCCTTCCTAACTCCTGGAGTGAATCAGGTGGCCAAAGATCAACACAGGACGTGAGGCCTTGAGGCCGGATGTCAGTGGCATGGGAGCTGGGGGCCATGCGCTGGGGGGCAGGGTTGTGGGGGGGGGAGTCAGGCAGAAGGCACCTGCCTGTGTAATGCTGTGTTGGTTTTCTAGGCACAGTGGGCTGACAGCCAGGCTTGCAGCGATGCCATCTGGGGGGCGGCAGGATGCTCCTCGAGCTTTTAGAGGGAAGCCTGGGCTAAGCTACCTCTCAGAGCCAGGCCAGTGTCCTGGGGAAGCAGGTGTGGACATTTGGCCATTCAACACAGGTTACAGAGCTTTATCTTGATTAAAACGGGGGATTTCCTGAGTTCCCTGGGGGGTTCTGCTGTGAAGCCCTTTGGGCTCTCTGGCCCATGCCATGTATGAAAGGTGCCTCGGGACCTCTAATGCTGGGATCGTAGGCCATGGTGTTCTTCCCGCGGTGAATCTGCTTCTGTCTTCTCATCAGGACGCTTTCGTCCGTCTCCAGGTCGGCCAAGGATGCCTTCGAGTTGCAGCTTCCCGATGATATTTTCCTTTCTCTTCCAGAGTCATTCCCATCTCAAGGTGGGAGGAGTTTTCTACCTGGTAATTTCCTCGTTCACCTCAGTCATTTCATTTTCTCCACGGCACTCGCCCAGTCTGAGCAGAGGACGGGGCTTCGGGGTGGTGAAGCTGTCAGGTCTGTGGCTGCAGGCCCTCTTCCCTAGGGAGGGGGTGGTGGCCTTGGCGCCCTCTGTGCCCTCAGCATCCTGAGCCATCAGTGCTGGCCATGGGGGAGGATACGGTTGGTGTTGTGGTCACAGTGCCTCCTGTAACTTGGGGGACCTTGCGGGCCACAGGCCATGTCCTGGGACTCCAGTCCATGCGTCTTTTTCCGCGATACACACCCATAGATTGATTCTTATATGTGCCCTGACGGGATCGAACCCGCAACCTTGTCCTAGTCTGGAGGGCCCTCTAACCAACCGCGGTATTCTGCCAGGCTGCCAATGACACGCCAACCCCTCTGTCATCGCAGCCTAGTTAACGTCTCCTTGCGGTGGAAGTGACCTTTAAACCCTCTTGCCCTGGCAGCCACTGGGATGTGTCTGAGGCTGAAATGAGGTTTATTCCGTGGGCTCGATGTGGGCTGCGCCATAGCACATCCGGCAGTTTCCCCGGGTCTGTAGGAAAATCCTTTATAGTCAGTAAGGTGAATTAAACAACGAGGGTCCTGTTCCTATTAGATGCCCCTCTCATTTCACAATCACGGTTAAGAGTATGATCCACATCTCTGCCCCCAACAATATCACGCAACATGACGTCTTAGCCCACGTGATGTTGCTTGGTGCCCGGCCTGACGTCGCATCTTTGGGGCCCAGAGGCTGGACACCCAGGTTCCTGATGGAGCTGGCTGCGGACTGGCTGCCTTCTTGGGCCTCGGTCTCTGTCTGTGAAGTGGAGACGGAGTTGGGGAGCCCCTCGGCCAACAGCATTCCCTGCGCGTTTCACCCAGGAGGCCCCGGTCAGATTCAGTTCCCGGGATCATGATCCTTGGGGCGCAGAGGGTGTAGCGCCTTTGTTCTGCTCCCTCTGCGCCCTGGCCACGGTCACTTTAGAGACATTCCAAGCGTGTTTCTCTGCTGCCCTCTCCTGGGCACCTTGGGAATAACACCCGGGCGCAGGAGCTCAGAAAAAGCGGCCGGGTAGAGGGCATCACCTGCATGTTGAATGCTGCCATCTCGTGGGCACCTTGGGAATAACACCCGGGCGCAGGTGATCAGGCAAACCTGGGGGTAGAGCGGATTATTTGTGAATGTTGAACTCCATTTGCGGGTCATGTTGTTGAAGTTTCTTACATCACATTGAGGTTTTAGTGGCCGTCTGTTGGTTCTGAAAGAGGTAGGCTCTGCCCCTGAATGAGAGGTGTGTTAAATCTATTACGATTATAAATTTGTCTGTTTTCCCTTGTAAGTCTTTTTTATATTCTTGAAGTTTGTTATTAAGTTCAGACCTTTTTACCCATTCTGAAGCAACCAGCTTTAGAACAACTCACTTTATTTTTCCCTTCAAAACATGTTTCCGTGCCTTATACCTTCTATTATCCAAAGCATACAATTTCTTTCAATTAATTAAAATTCTTTTTTTAAAAAAAATGTATCTTTATTGACTTGAGAGAGAGAGAGATAGAAACATGAATGATGAGGGAGTCATTGATCGAGCCCACAACCCGGGCATGTGCCCTGACCGGGAATCGAACCCTGACCACCTGGATCCTAGGTCGATGCTCAACCGCTGAGCCATGCCCGGCTGGGCCAATTAATTAAAATTCTTAACTCTTTAAAACCTTTTACTTTTAGTGACCCCTCTAAAGTAAGCAATTACTATTCTTTAGATTGAGTTTTATGAACACATTTCAAACATACTCTCAGTTTCAAAAAGCACACCTCCCACAAATTATAAGACATTACATTAACAGCTTGAAATTTAAAAAGGAATAGTTGAAATAAGTTAAATTGATTTACATAGATGACTAAGGTTCTCCTTTTTCTTTTTCTTTCCTTTCAAAAAGGCTCACCTCCGAGAAACTTGTATTTTATTTTAGTATTTTAAAAGATTATCTAGATAAGAGTTTTTGACCAGGTATTTGCATTTCAAAGGTCCAAGGCCTGGGTTTCATAAAAGCAATTATCTATGTGCATTCTGAGGAACTGAGGAGGTTTGGGGAGGTAAAAAGATTTGGTGGGCTTGGATATTTTGGAGCCACACCTGTGGCCCTATAAAGACTAATTGTAAAATAAAGACAGTCACTCTTAAAACCTTAAGGATTGGGAAATATTGGCAAAAGACTAACAAACTCATTCGTCCATTCTTTGAAATGGGCGAGGGCGAGGGGGATGGCTAGATTTAGAGCTAGGGCTGGGGCTAGGGCTACGGTTAGGGTTGCTAGGGTTAGGGTTAGGATTCCTTCAGCCTGCCTGGGATTCAACTGTCGATGGTGACCATATGATATTTTTCTGACTCATCATCTACATGTCTGAGTCTATTTGTCCACTGAGACCAGGAGTCTCACAGGGAGGAGCCACTCCTTTGTGTCTGTACCACCTTGCTCCCACTCACCGTCTGATTCTTAAACAGGAGCTCCCTGTTCAAACAAACTCCACTCAGTACACAGAGCTAACCATATTATGCCCACCCATGATCTAGCATGTAGAAGGTGGGCTCCCACCAAGCCACAGGAGGGATGTGTGAAGCCAGAGGACAGGGGAAGAGGTAAACACTTCTCACCAGCCAGGAGTATCCGCTGTTGGCTGCATCTTCATCTTCTGTGATCTGGCCCTCATGAGGGCCAAAGTGCAGACCCACCTGCAGATCCGATTCCTCGTTCCACACTCCAAACCCAGCCTCAGGGATGCCTGACAGTCTGATTTTCAACCCAGGGGGCAGATTGAGGGCTGAGCAGTTGGGGTGCCCCTTGTCCACTGCACTGTCTTTTACAAATATAGGGGGCCCATGCACAGCAGATTTGTCAATGAAGAAGTTCTGACACTTCTCACAATCTGGAGGCAAGAGGAACAGGGATCAGGAAAGGTACAGTGCATGTTCCTGGACATAAAGAGCTTCAGAGAGAACCCAGGCACTCACATTATTGAGCCTCAATCCTGTACTTCAGGTCACGAGAAGAAGGGAATGATTTGGGGACCCAATGACCAGATGAAATTATTGTATCAAGATATAACATGCTTCTTGGTGAGGGTCACTTACAGAGGTAGTTGTTGTCCTGGAGTTCTCTGACCTCTTGGTACACGTGGCCCTTTCTTTCTCATAGGCTGTACATCTGCACCTACATCTCCTTCCTCCTGAGTTCTAAGTTTGAGAAGAGCAGGTGAGTGAGGGTGGTGGGGTGTGTTTTGTGAGAAAACACACAATCTCCTCCCATTAAATTATTATGTGTTCTTCTATATACTCTGGAATTTTCCTCTGTTAACTAAGAGAGACTAAGACTCCACAAAGACTACCGAAGACCAATTCAATTTTAGTTTCTAGATTTTCCCATTATCAGGGAAAACCTTTCCCAATCTTTACTCATTCATAAAATATTTATTGAGGGCACATTATGGGTTAGGTATTGAGTAAAGGCTTGGGCATACAACACCAAGAAAGTATGGTTGCTATTATCACAGATGGATTTATTGGACAACTTGCATGTGTCAGTTACTTTAAATATAATGTAATGCTCTCAAACAATATATGAGTTATGTATCCTTATGTTCCCTTTACACATGAGCATTCAGGAGCTCACAGTTTATAAGATTTGCCCAAAGTTCCAGTGCTACCTTCTGTCTCAGCTTAGTCCAGCTTCAATCCAGGCCTCTGCAGTCTACCCCACATACATAGGCCATACTTACCAGCCTTTCTAGAGGACTTAGTGGAACTGAAACCTCCAAATTATTTCTCTTACCCAGTTTTGGTCTAGAGTGCTGTCCAGAGGTACTTGCTTCTCCAGGAGGGGACACTGGTTTCTGGGCCGGCTCTGAACCACTTGCGGTCAGCAGATTTGCTGTTCCAAACAATTCCTTCCAACTGGAATCATTACTTAATGGTGCCCTGGACATTGGCTTCAATGTAAAAGTCACACGTTAAAAGACAACATTCATTTCTTTAATTCTTTAGGACTTATGATATATTTTACATGCATGACTTTAATCAATACTTAAACAACCCTTGGAAATACCTGGGAAGTATGAATATTAGAGGGAAAAGAAAGGGCCGTGTGGGTAGTGAATCCAAGATTGGAACCCATGCCTTAAGGTTCTTTCCTTTCAGCTTTCTCTATAATAGTGAAAGTGAGGGGTATTGGGGAGAGAAAAAAGAAATAGTTAGCAGAAACATATCTAAACAATAAAGAAAATGGTGTTGAAATTTGCAAATTGCTGTATCTTGGAAAGAATATTTGTGATTAGTTTACCTGGCTCCCATCAATTATGTTTGAGGAAGGTTGTATCACTAGCTAGTTCTCTTCAGTTTCCTGATCTATAACATGCTCATTCTTAATGTTATAGTGAACATGAAATACAATGATGTCCACACCAAAGTATTTTGTGAGCTATTTAATACAGTATGACTGAGATTACAGTCCTGTTATTTTACCCCTCAGCCATCTCCATATTTGAAATTGCACGTTAATTATCTTTAGTATTCATTGACCTTCCTCTAGTTTAATTTGTAAATATGAAATCATTCATTTGGCAAACATTCAGGGGACCCTCAGGGACCCTGAGCTGGGCCTGGGACTTCTTAGAAGAATCAGCCTCTCAAAGAGCTCACAATGCAGAGCCAGGCAGGCTGAACAAATGGTTCCAAACAAGATGAGAGTGGCCTAATTAGAGCTCAGAGAAAGAAGCTGGTACTTTCTCCTACAGGAGTGGACCTTTGAAATCAGTTCCAGATGGATAAGTTTCTATTGAATAGTGTGTAGCATATATGCAGTCCTTAAGTCACTTTATTATTTATTTTTTGTTCCTCAATCATCAAACTTGAAGCTTTTCAGGGATGGGAGATGCTTTCTTTTATTAGAGTGGGAGGCTCTGATACTGGGGATCCTGTGCCCTTCTTCATCTGGGACCACCCACTGCACAAACTGCCTATACGTCAGTGAGCTTCTGTTAGTTAGAGGGTCTTAGTGCACCTCTCACTGAAGCATAGCAGAAAAGAGCTGAGTTTGGAATCACCAGTCAGATGAATGATGTAGTGATACATGAATAAGACAGGGTAAAATGTGTAGAACTATGACTGGTTTAATGAGCTTGTAAGTGGTTTAGAGAAGAGGCTGTGGATTATATTGCACTACCACTGATACTGTGATCTCAGAAAAATCAAACATTTCTATATGTCTGAAACCTTAGCTTCCTCATCAGAAACGGTGATAGTTATAGCTCATAGGAGTGGGGTAAGGTTTAAGTGAGTTTATTCATGTTGAATTCTTAAAGTCTGAAACATTGTGAAAATAAAGTGAGTGGTAGCTACTATTGTTGCTGTTGTCATGAACTATTAAGATGATAATATCGGACATTGTGTTGAAGAGATCAGCAGAGGAAGGCAGCGGTTCCTAGGATACTCTATGCATTTTCCTACTCTTACCTGCATTTGCATCCATGAGTAAGATTTTCTTGTCAACAGGATTTGGGAAATACTCACCTTCTGGTGTTTACTCTGTTCCACTCTGAAGGCCACCCAAGAAGGTTTGACTAAAAGATGATGAGAAATCCGTGTTTTGGTTGGTAATTTTTTCCCAAATCTGGAGATTCTTATTAGGGACAGAGAATTCTAAATCAGAGAGTAATATAAGAATAGTCCAAGGATAACTGGAAAATGTTTTCTGAGGTTTCATTAAGGCCTATGATTCTATTGGGGACATCAACCAATTATCTTAGAATGTTTAAAAAAAAAAAAAGACAAAGCTTCCTCCTATGTTTACAAGGTATCTATTACATTTATGTAAAAAATTGGCCTATTCATGACAGAAATGTAATAAATGCCACGTAACCGTTCACAAACTCCATTTCTCCTTTCTGTCTTCTTGATTCACACTGGCCTTGTCCAGTCCAATGGCACCGTGACTACTTTGCCTCCTTCCTTTCTTATCCTTCCACCTTTGCATGTACTGGCCGTCCACCCCCTTTCTTAATCATTTGATCCTGGTAAGCATCACACAGTCTTAGGAACAAAGGCTCAGGTCTGTTGGCCATAGACACAGAGTTTTGGGTAAATTAGAGATAACATCTTGACTTCAGCTGTGTTTAAACCCCAGTCCCGTGAAAGCAGGATGACTCTACTGACCACACTTTCATGAAAGTTGACAGAATGATGCCATGGCAGACATCAGGACCTGATTAAATGATGAACTACTCTCTATCCTGGCCCATAGCCCAACCCCCTTAATCACCATGATTATTAATTTTTCTCACATGTCCCTATGCGAGCCAACAGGCAGCCAGGTCTTAGAACTCCGCTCACCTGCAGACCTTCCTCCTGAGTGATGACAGCTGTTCTCAGTTAGTTCTTACTCACTTTTGTATTTTATATACTTAATGCTTAGTAATTATCTATAAATATATATTTATTTATTCTTTTTTCTTTCTTTTATTTTTCCATCACCATTTATCCCCCCTGTATCCTCTTGCACCTCCACGCTGCGTCTATTATTATTGTTGTTGTTTTTTAATCCTCACGTGGGGATATTTTTTCCATTGCTTTTCAGAGAGAGTAGAAAGGAGAAAGAGAGAGAGAGAGAGAGAAACATCTGTGTGAGAAGGACACATTGATTGGTTGCCTCCTGCACGCACCCCAACTGGGGCCAGGGATCGAGCCTGCAACCAAGGTACCTGCCCTTGGCTGGACTCGAACCTGTGACCCTTCAGTCCATGGCTGATGCTCTAACCACTGAGAACTGGTCAGGGCTATTATTATTGTTTTTAATCCTCAACCAAGGATATGTTTTTATTTATTTTAGAGAGAGAGGAAGGAGGGGGAGAGAGAGAGAAACACTGATATGAGAAACATTGATCAGCATGCACCCCTATTGGGGATCAAACCCAAAACCTAGGTTTGTGCCCTGACCCAGAATCGAACCTGCAATCTTTTTGGTGTAGGGGAGGATGCTCCAACTGACTGGCCCACCCAGCCAGGGCTATCTATTTATTTTTATTTTGAGAGTATGTTTATTAAAGATGGGCACAGTGAAACAAGGAAGGGCTTAGGACAGAAGAAGCAGCAGGAGAGCCTAGTCTGGGCTGCCTTGGCTCATTGTTATAGGAAAGCAATCAGCCTAGGCGGGGCTGCTTTGGCCCATTGTCAATTCACAGAGAAAGGGCCTTGGAGACAGGTTCAGGGGGTTATCCAGGAACAACCTGCTGATGCTCATGAAAACCTCCTGGGGTCCTTTAGTGTTTAGGAGACGTAGGCTGTGGGGGAAGAAGGGGGGGGCAGAAAGGCGTGGGTGTGCTTTCAACATATATAACTATATATTGGAATGGGGACCTCTGTAATAGTGTCGACAATAAAAACATATAATTCTTTTACACATTTAAAGAGTTTATATGAATAGCCCCTTACTGTATAACAGTTTTGCATCTTGCTTGTTTGCTGAACAAGCAAACACAGTTCCCTTGGTAACTCCTGAGATGCAGCCTGACCTAAACCCAGGTCCATTCCGGGAGGGCACCTCTGAGTTCTCCAGGCCCCTCACCTTGCTGCCTCGGGGTCCTCTCCTCACCACAGTCCTCAGGGTCCTCCGCCTGGGGTTTGGTGGCCTGCCTGCGGTGACACATGACAGCTGGTCGAGGGGCTCTGAGACCGGGAAGGAAACAAAACCTTGGTCCTGAAAGTGAAGAGGTTGAAGGAGGAACAAAGGCCACCAAGCCGGTGGGGATGGGATGCGATGGGGGGGGAGGGGAGGGGGGGGACGGAGAGTCCAGAACCAGGTGCTGAGAGCTCTGCGCGGCCAGCGCGAGCCCTGCACTGACGCAGGAGCAGCATCCCCGGGACTGGTGCCCACCCGGGAGGGCGCTGCAGGCAGAGCGCCTGAGGAGAGACAGCCCCGTGCGCCGTGTCCCGGGTCCCCGGCCCAGCACCGCCGTCCCCTAGGCTGGAGGCCCCTCGTGGCTCCTCTTCACGTTCCCGCACCGCGTTCTGCCGTCTCCCACCTGTGCCCGCTCTTCCCGGGGGAAGTAGACGGAAATGTCTCTGAGAGCGGCTTTGGCCTGGAGACGATAATAGATTCCGTCGGCAACTCACTCCTGCGGGAGAACTCGCAGCCGGGCCTTCGCTCCGCCTCGCGCGGGGAGCAGCCAGGCCTCTGTGGCCTCTGCGGGGCCGGGACGAAGCGCTCTGCCCCCCGCCCCGCCCGTCGCGTCCCGGCTCCTGAGCCGCTCCGGTGCTCGTGCCCCCGCCGTGACCTGACCCGGCCCTGACCCCTGGGGGGCTCTCCCGGCCTCCGCGCTGCCCATGCGCAGAGAGGGGCACCCAGCCCTGCTCCCCGGCTCCCCGCGGACCCCAGCTCCCACCTTGGGTTTCCACCCCGCTCTCCCCCTTCTTCCTCAGGGCTCCCCTGCGAGCACCTGTCGGGGTTCATGGTGCTGCGACCCCGAGTCCCTGAGCCTGAGGCCAAGGTGCCTGTGGAACGAGAAGGTGCTGAGAGGGTGACAGCCCGTCTCCCCGTCGGGCAGGGCGTCCAGAGGGGAAGACGCGGGACCCAGCTGCGACCAGGGCACGGCTGGGACGGGGACGCGGCCATGCAGACCCGCCGGTGGAAGCAGACTCGCTCCCGCAGCTCCCGCCTCGCTGTCTCATGGGCTCTGAGGGGCCCTGGGGAGCTCAGCCGGGGCGTCTGAGGGGCCCTGGGGAGGCGGGTCAGGGGTGGGTGAGGGGCCTGGGGGGTGACCGTGGGGGTCCTGAGGGGCCCTGGGGGGCTCAGCTGGGGCCTCTGAGGGGCCCTGGGGGGCGCGGCGGGGTGTGTGAGGGGCCTGGGGGGGGTGACCGTGGGGTCCTGAGAGGCCCTGAGGGGAAAGTTGGGGCCTGGAGGTCCTGAGGGTCGAGGCTGGAGGCGCGCTGACAGCTAGGAGGGGTTGTGCCGGCGACAATGGAGGGAATTCCACCTGGACATTCTAGAAAAATCTGCGCATAACGAGGCGCAGTCTCCAAGGGGCAGACACTTCTCAGCCTGAGGAGACTTGGACAAGATCTGGGTTTTTCTGGTCAAGGACATTTAGAATGTTCGGGGTGACAGGATTTGGGACCTCTGAGGGTGAGGAGATTTGGGGTCTCTCATTAAGGGGTTTCAGGCTTCCTGACATTGAGTTCCCAGGATGGGGGCATTTAGGGTTTGAGTTGTGGGAGATTTGGTCTTTCTGGGCTGTATTTAGAGTGCCCCGGCTGAGGGGAATGGGGTTTCCAGGGTGTCTGGGGATGTGAGCATTGGGGGGTTTAGTGTTTATCTGGGTGAGGAGACTTGGGGTCCTTCAATGCTGAGAGGACTTGGAGCATCTCAGGAGGAGATGCATCTAGGGTCTTGGGCTGGAATTCGAAGGCCTCGGGCTAAGGGTTTCGTACAGCAAGGTCCCCATTTTCCTGTCAGTGTCCCGGCTCTCCTGCTGCGCTGCCCACTCTGGCCGAGCACCCTCTCTGAGCCCCTCGCGCTACCTGCCCTCAGGAGGAGTGCGGGCGCCCGGGGCTAGGTTCCCGCCTTATAGAGGCGTCAGGCAAAGCCACCAATCAGTGCTGCGATCACAGGGCCCTGCGGGCCAATGGGTGGTCAGAAGAAGCTGAAAGGGCGGGGCATAGCATGGAGCCTGTCAGTCAGTTGCGGTCAGAATCTTTGGCTCAGGTCTGGGGTCTGGCGGGCGGGTCTTCGCATCCTGTGGAAGGACCCGCCCCACCGCGCGGTGATTGGCTGCTCTGGGGCCTGCGAGTGCCTGTCAAGAAGCCTTCGGTGGCGGGCGGTTTCTCCCTCTAGTTTCCCCCGCGTGGGTGAGGCGCCGGCGCCGCAGGAGCTGGGAGACCCGAGCGCCCGCAGGTCCTGAGGGCGGCCCGGGCCTTCCTGCCGCCAGACTGTGCTCAGGCCGCGGACTTTCTCCTGGGCCCGTGGGCGCCCTCCCTTGTCAGCCCCCTTTCAGGACGAACAGTACCCAGGTCGTGTGTGGTGAAGGCTGCGCTGCACCCGGGGGACTGTCAGCACATCCTCCCAGACAAGTCGTGGACGGAACAGTGCGTGGGGCTCAAATAGTCAAAGAACAGGTGAAATAATATAGTAGGAGAGTCACTGGGAGAACTTTAAATCTCGAAGTGGCATCGTGAGTAATAGTTATGTTTAACTAAGGCAGGTCCAAAAAGGCTTCAGAAATAAAGCGTCACAGACCGACGTGTTTCAGAGGGAAGAGGGAGGAGGGAAGAGAGTCACCAATGAACTCACAGGTGTTCATGCATGTAAGGGACAGACGATAGTGTTCATGCATGTAAGGGACAGACAATAGTGTTCATGCATGTAAGGGACGGACGATAGTGTTCATGCGTGTAAGGGACAGACAATAGTGAGGGGAAGGCCAGGGAGGGGCAGGGAGCGGGCTGGAGGGGTAAATGGGAGAAAGGGACATCTGTAATACTTTCAACAATAAAGATAAATTAAAAACTAAGAAAACAGATAAAACCAAAGCTTGAGGGACTCATCACATTTCGCCCACAGGGGCATGTTACCCCAATGGGGTATCTGGAGACACTGGACTGGCTCCCATCTATGGAGAGACATAAATTCCCAGCCGAGAGTCAGAGGCGTCCCTGCTAGTCTCTGGACTGTCCGGGCAGTAGTCCTGTGGCCTGAGAACCACACCAGGGTAGGGTTCCTTTCGCCCAGGGGGACAGGGGATGTGGAGCTTTCCTCATGCCCTGAGGGCAGAGCTCCCAACAGTCCCAGATGCCCAGTCGCAGGGACGGTGGGCATACTCCCTGCATGTGAGCTGGGCAGCCAGCCAGAGACAGCACCTTCGGCCCCGGGGGTGAGCCCTGTGGGCCTTGTCTAGGAAGATTAGAAACTGCCAGGTGTCCCTCATTTTCCAAGTCAGAATATTTTGGGCTCTCATTTATCCAGCATCATGTCCTGTTGAGACCCTCACAAAGCAACTCCAACAGAAACGTGAATGTTAAAGAACAGCCATCTATTTTTCCCCCTGTTCTTAATTTTCTTGACCCTTACCTGTAGCCTAGGGTCTCTCAACCCTTAACCCTTAGCGCTACATTGAGGATTTCAAGAAGCTCAAAGAAGTTCATCTGAGTTTAACTACAGACACAAAGGAAGGAAGAGAAAGTGAAGAAAAGAACATCCTTCCAGCCAAAGGGCAAAGATCTCTCTCCCCAGCCTGGCTGGGTGTGGCTCAGAGGTTGAGCGTCGACCTAGGATCCAGGAGATCACAGTTTGATTCCTGGTTCAGGGCACATGCCGGAGTTGCAGGCTCGATCCCCAGTCAGGGGTGTGCAGGAGGCAGCCGATCAGTGACTGTCTGTCATCCTTGATGTTTCTATCTCTCCCTCTCCCTCTCCCTTCCTCTCTTTGAAATCAAGAAAGATACATATTAAAAAACAACCCAAAAAACTCTGTCTCCATTGGAACTAGTGACCTAACAGGGAAAATCTGTGGGGAAGGGCCTTGTGTGATTTCACAGTGTTCCTGGGTGTATGGACATTGTCTTGCAGTCACCGAGGTCCCTACTGCAAACTTCCCTGGTCCATGACCAACTCATCCTGTTGCGGGAGTGGCGAGTGCCTAATGGCTCTTAAATACTCCACCCATGCCTGCACAGTGTGGCAGTCTGCAGAGAGAGAGGGAGAGAGAGAGGGAGAGGGGGAGGGGGAGGGGGAGGGGGAGAGAGGGAGGGAGGGAGGGAGAGAGAGAGAGGGAGGGAGGGAGAGAGAGAGGGAGAGGGGGAGGGGGAGGGAGAGGGAGAGGGGGAGGGAGAGGGAGAGAGAGAGAGAGGGAGGGAGGGAGAGAGAGAGGGGGAGGGGGAGGGAGAGGGAGAGGGGGAGGGAGAGAGAGAGGGAGGGAGGGAGAGAGAGAGGGAGAGGGGGAGGGGGAGGGGGAGGGGGAGGGAAGGAGAGAGAGGGAGAGGGAGAGAGGGAGAGAGGGAGGGAGAGGGAGAGAGAGAGAGAGGGAGGGAGGGAGGGAGGGAGAGAGAGGGAACTCCATAGCTATGAAAAGATGCAGGGAGGAAAGAGACCACAGTTAACCTTGTCCTTCAAGCCACAGTGTTGAGGACGACTGGCTTTATTGTTTTCCTGCAAAGAGTTCGGCATTCACCACCTCCAGATACAGGTTATCAGTTGCCAATTTAAAGAGCTAGCCCAGCCCGGCCGGCATGGCTCTGTGGTTGAGCATCAACCTAGGATCCAGGAGATTGAGGTTTGATTCCTGGTCAGGGCACATGCCTCCCTTGAAGGCTTGATGCCCAGCAGGGGGCGTGCAGGAGGCAGTCGATCAATGACTCATCATTGATGTTTCTAGCTCTCTCTCCCTCTCCCTTCCTCTCTTTGAAGTCAATAAAAATATATTAAAAATAAAGAGCTAGCCCAGCGATGTTCCCTACAATGTCATTAGGGCACAGGTAAGAAGAGGAGGCTCCATTTCCTGTCCTAGAAAGTGATTCCTGTCTAACGGTTCCTGTCCAGTTTTTAACTGAGGGACAAATACAACAATGTTCCTGGAGCATAGAGACCAGCGAGAGTGTAGGTTAAACAGAGCAGTTGGGCGGGTGAGGCCTATTAAATCGTAACAACACATGGGTGATAGGATTATACGGCGAGAGTGTGGGTTCCAGGGTCACGGCTGCGAGCTGAATCCTTGGGGATCAACGTGGTGGGTCAGAGTGTGCTGCTTGTGGAGGAGGTGCTCAGAGGCTACGAAGCCTGATGGTCACCCTCGCTCAGTTTACGTGCCTCGGTTTCTCTCACAGGCTGTCTACAGCAACCCTGAGGACCAAAATGCTGGGCGACCAAACCTTATATGCACTCCCCAGACGGGTCAAAGTCTAGTTACAATTGTATTCTAGAGTCCCTATGAGGCCCTTGCACATCACGAGGGAGACTGTCAGTCACCTGAGAGTGTCTGCTTGCAGAGACTGGAGGGAAGACATGCCTCGTACCTTTGGTGCCAGTTCATCACTGCCAGGTGTTCATATTTATTTTAGTTTTACTCTTGCAGTTAGTCATTCTGTTTTTAGCTAGAACTACTTCCTCACCCCCCCCCCGATCCTGGACAAGAAGGGAAAGTAAAACAGCCCTTTCCCCGGACTGTTGGGAGCTGGTGACGTGTCCGGACATGGCCCATGTCACCTGAGGGTTTGAAGTCAAGGACTCAACCCTCCCCACAAGTTCCCATGAGGAGCGGAGATAAATAAATTACCACGGTCTGGGCTCACGCGGGAGGCAGGGAGTTTACTCTGAAAGTGTTTATGTAGCCTTGAAGGCGATACTTTGTATCACCCTCACCTCATTACCAATTGTCACTTACTATACAATAAAGGCATTGAAGCCATTTGGGGCTGCTCCTCGTCAGAGAGCAGTCTTCCTGATCCCATAACTTTGTCTCTTTCATTCCCATTGCTCGAACTCAGATTTGTTCGTTTCACAGGCTGTTTCTTGACACTGGCCTGGTGGCCAGAGGACATACGGTTTGAGCAATCAGAGTCTTTTGGTTCGTAGCCTTTTCCTGAGGCAGTATTTTTCACTGACAAAGGTTAATTTTCACATTAACCTGTTGTCTTTTGCATCTGGGATGGCACACCTAACACATGTCTTTGCAAAACAAAGTAATTTCCAGGCCCTCAATGCAATAGGGCAGAGACCAGGAATTTTCTCATTGTTATTGATATCTTGTTAACTGTTGACTGTTAACTATCCTGTAACCACCTATGTAAAAGAAGTATGTGTCTATCATTGTACCTTTTATCCAATCACAGAGGTTTCCCTGCTTTGCTTTCTCCTGCCTCCCTAATCTATCACCAATGGATTTCATGCATACCATTTAAAATAAACTCACAAAGTATCTTCACAGGTTTGAATGATTTCTGACATTATTACTTGGTGCAGTCATTAGGCTTCCAAAGATGCTCCCCCAAGACCACCCCTTTGACTCCGACCCGGTGCTAGGATCCAGGAAAGGGCCATTGAGCCTGCTGGTTCCCTGCCCATGTGGTGAAGTTGTGTGAGTGTCTCCTGGATCCTGGACCTTCCTTTGCTTTTGGTAGCGGGTCTGACTTTATTTGAGCTGTCTTAATTAAAAAAAAAAAAATTACTTTTATTGTTGGAAGTATTATATATATCCCCCCCTTTTCTCCCCGTGGGTCCCGTCCACCCGGCATCCGCGCCCCCCAGTCCTTCACCACACAGTTGCCTTGCGTCTATAGGTTATGCATATAAGGTCTTTGATTAATCTTCCCCCAGCCACTCCCCCACCCCCGCCTCCCCACTGAGATTCATCAGACTGTTCCCTGCTTCTGTTTCTCTGGATCTTTTTTCTTCTTCAGTCTATTTTGTTTATTAGATTCTTTTATACAATGTTCAGAAACCGCAAGCGACCTTCAGCAGAGACGCTCAGCAGCTGGGAAGGGAGCGAGCCCCGCGGTCGCCGTGGAGACGGGCGAGGGGCCTTGATTGGCTGAGCCGCCACTGGCCCCGCCCCGTCCGTTGAGAGCCTCCCCCGGGTTACAAAGAGGCCGAGATTTACCCGGGACTAAGGGGAAAGGAAGTCGCCAAGAACGGGAGTGGAAGCGGCCCGGGCGCCCTGGGAGCGGCAGTTCGCCCTCAGGTAACTCGGGCGGTGAGCCCCGCCCGCCAGAGGTCCTGTGCGGGTCGCGGCGGCCGGGAGGGAGGGCGCGCTGGAGCCCCCGTGACTGGCACCCTGGGCGCCTTGGGGACGCCGTGGAGCTCTTCTTGAGCAAATACTAGCAGCTGCTCCCTGCTTTCCTGTGGCGATCTGATGTTCAGCTGAAAACTGCGCGGCAAATCTCGTGACTCTCACGTGTCCACAGGAGCTCTTGCCTGGGCTTAAAGCTATAAAGTGCATTCACATTTGAAATTTTACTTCTCTTGAAGTTAATTGTGTAAAAATTGTATGCGCTGTATTAGGTATTTGTATGTGAATTCTGTATAGAAAGTGGTTTTTGTTCTTTGGATTTATCTTCTTTTAATTTTTGGAGATTACAATAAATATCTAAGACGATATTCCTGAATTTCTCAGCCTTCGTTTGATAATTTTTATATCTCCCTTCAATTTGCATTATTTTTTCATCCTAGATGCCTATTTCCATTTCTCTTACCTTCCTCTTCTAGGCACAATGCTGAAAAACTAGAGAGAGTGAATAAATTTTTATTTAGGGCTATGGGTTTTCAACATCTGAATTTGGACTTGGGCATAGGAGTTAACTAGTACCTATAATTTTTTATGTTAGGCAACTTTTTCTTCTTCTTTTGACTGGAAGGAGGTCAAGCATCCCTGAAGTCATGACTTTGTTAGATGCCATCATCTCCCTGAAGATTTTTCATTAGCACTTATGAAAATAATCATAATTTAAGAGCCACAAAAAAGGGGCACAAATACATTTGTAAAAGTCTTTCTTGGCTCAATTTCTTGCGTCATCTTTGTGGCTATATAATTTTGTACATCTCTCCCCTTGTTTCCAATAACCCTTTTCAATGTAGGAAAGTTCTTTTTTCATTAAGTAATAGGGTAGGAGTTTACTACTTTATGAAGGAGGCAATAGGAACGCACAGCCTCAGGATTTTGGAGTGTCTGAGTCAGAGGTGTAATGGAGGTTTGATTATAAAGTAAATAAGTAAATATACTGATTTTAATTGGTTTGTTAAATAAATACATAATAGACATCAGCACATATGAGGGAGTTAATGTGCAAAAAGAGACTTAAAATGGGAAGCAGTACCTTGAGAAATACAAACTATATCTAACCCTATACAAATAGAAAGCAACGAGAGAGGCGTACACCACTAATCTTATGTTGAGTATTACATTAACTTCAAATATAATATATCTGGTCCATCTTGACATTCCAAATTCAAGCCCATTTACTTGTCATTGTGTCTCAGCAAATACAAAAACAGAAGGCAGTTGTAAAATTCAGGCAGTAATCCAGATATAAATATCTAAATATGTTTAAAATGCATATTCTTGGGTATTACTCCAAATTCAGCTGAAGAATTTCTGGAGATAGGCCTTGGACATCTGCATTTCAAATAAATTTTGTTTGTATAAAACAAAAAGGAACAGGTAAAACCCTTAGGACAGTGGACCTGTTTTGCATGGGATCTGTTAGAAGCTGAAGCTTGCCCTAATAGCTGCCTATTTGGGCAAGTTTCTGTTCATTAGGTTGGCCTGCTAGGTCAAGCGGTCCTTTTGGAGGGTCTCTAATGCAGGCAAATGCCAGATGCTGTTTGTGAGTGGCTTTGAGCATCCTGTTTGGAGCTGTCAGCAACCCACAGCTTGAGGTCCCCTCTCTCAGGGCTGAGTGTGTTTTGGCAGGACCGAGATGCACACCTAAGTCTGCTTTTGCAAGGCCCAGGTTGAGAAGCAGATCAGGCAGAGACTCAAAGCACTCTGAGGTCTGCCTCTGCCTGCAGGCTGATAAACCTGATTCTCTTAATGAGCCTCCTGCTTTAGAAACTCCAGGGGGGGTAGGGCGAGAGGTTTTCTAGTAGGGTGGGGGCAATTCCTTCCTCCTCAGGCAAAACCTGCTGGAAAGGTCAGTGTCTGCCTCTGCAGTCTGGGGGAATGGCTCCGCACCGGAATCCAGAGGGGTGCCTTCGGCCTAGATTCTTCCCACACAGCTACGGTCCACTCTGCCCTCCCTCTGCTGGAGCCCAAGGTGAGTGGCTGCACACCAAACTTTGTGGGTTGGCTCTTGAAGAGGGGGCCTGTATTTCCAGCCATCTCTCCCTGCCAGAAATGCGGCTGCTTTTCAGGGCCAGATGTTATGTGGGCATCCGTCTCAGGTCTGGTGCTCTGGGCTGGGGAGCCCCACCAGGGGTTGAGGCCCCAGAGTCCTCAGTGGGAACCCCCCACAGCTGAGATCTCCCTCTGGACCTTCAGCTGCTGCCTGTGGGAGCCCAGCCAGCCCTCTCGTGCCTCCGCACTTCCTACACATCTCTATGCGATCTCCCCTTTTCTTCCTTGGTTATGGGGGCGCTGTCTAGCTCGTCTTCAGTTGCAGTTGGTTTTTCAGGATGGTTGTTGTGTAGTTTAGCTGTCATTCCAGTTTGGTCCCGGGAGAGTGGCAGGGTAGCTTCCACTCAGTCCTCTGTCACCTTTAATCCACCCAGGTTATCGTTCTCATGTAGTCTCTTTGTCAAAATAAAATATGCACATGAAACAAAATGGGACAGTGAGGAAAGAGCAGAAAATGAAAGGACGCCGCTGCCAGCCCTGCACTCCCCACTGCAGTGCCCCTGAGGACCTGCCAGCTCCTGCTCCTGCAGCAGAGGGTGGAGATTCTGAGGCCCGTCTCTCCCCACTCTCACCCCACAGTAGAAATATCATTATTTTGGTTTATTTCCTAGGGGTCATTGTTGTCATCAATCCCTTTAAAGAATGTGCACCTCGATAGGTGTATCTATATTTTGTCCTCCAGTACAGTAGCATCATGAGACCTCCCACCTCTTCAGGGAGGTGCCTGGGCTATGACTGCAGCCCCTGCCCCACTTTTCTGAGTCCTCTGTGGTTACAGACATGTTTTCTAATTGTCTTCCTTTTCTTCTTCCATCACCTGCTTTTCTTCATATCCTTAAGTCTTTCTAGTGTTTGAAGCGTCCCCGTTGAAGACTTGCTGCTTGCAGCCCTCCTCCCTGTCCCCATCCCAGGGATGTGTCCCCGAGCCAGGGGTGTGGAAATCCTCCCGACAGCCCCTGCAGTAGCTTCCCTGGGTCAGCTCCAGGGAGTCCCAAGTCACAGGTCTCGCCCTCTCTGTCCCGACACATGTCTTATGTCGGAGACCGTCTTCAGTTAATTTTATAGGAAAGGGCGTAAGTTGTTCTCAGGTTGTCTTTAATCTGCCCTCACATTGGACTAACGATTTGACAGGGACAGAATTCAGAGTTTAAAATACTTTTCCCACTAGAAACCTGAAAGCCCCATATCACTGCGGCAGCCAGTGTCCTTGATAAGTCACAAGTCGCTTGGACGTTTCCTTCTCTGCAGGTTACCTGCAATTCATTTATTGGAGCTTTTTAAGAGATTAAAGTTTCGGAGGTAACTTTGGTTCCTAACATCACGTAATTGCCAGGTACTTTTCACCATAACTTGGTATCTGTATATTCAGTTGTATGCTTAACCACCTTTGACTGTATATATATATTTTAATGTGTTTTTATTGATTTCACAGAGAGGGAGGGAGGGAGGGAAGGAGGGTGAGAGAGAAAAATCAGTGATGAGAGAAAGTTATTGATGGGCTGCCTCCTGCACACCCCCTCCTGGGGATCGAGTCCAAAACTCAGGCATGTGTCCTGACCGGGCATCAAACTGCAGACCTCCTGGTTCATGGGTTGACACTTGACCCCTGAGCCACACCGCCTGGGGTATTATCCTATATTTTGAGCCCTTTACCCAATTCTCCCTCTCCCACCCCCTTCTTCAGGTAACCACACTTGTGAGACCTATACCTATGAGTTGGATTGTTTTTGTCAGTTCAGTGGTTCCTTTTTTTGTTTTATATCCCATCCACCGTGAATGGCTGAAGCTGAAAAGGAGGGTTTTGTTTTGAGTTTTAAGTCCTAGGTAAGAGACCTTTTAATTCACCTTGGTGCTAAGCCTTTGAGTTAAAGTAAGACATCAAGGTCTCCTTTAAGCGCTGGGCAGTTTTTGGTCATCTTACTCCATAGTCTCTTTGATAATTTCTTCCCTCCATGTTCTCAGGTGTGTCTCTTGAGCACAGATGTTATGTGGATGTTGGAAATGCTGGACCAATCTTCCAAAATGGTTACCTTGTTTCTTAGGTCTTCTTTTTTTTGGTCATTGGACATGCTTTGAGGGTGTTTCTTAAACTCTGCCTTCCAATATTTTCTTTGGACAGTTCTATATTTTAAGAGAATTCCAGGCTCTGCCTTGGTTGTGGTGCATGGTGAGCCGGGCCCCATCCCCCCACATTGGGCTGTGGACGTTCCTTGTGTGCAGGATTCGCGGACCCACCCAGAAGCACCCCCAGAGCACATACCGGGAGGAGGGTCAGGGCACTGGCGTTAGCCAGGCAGGCACATAGGCGGGCAGCTTCCTGGAGACACTACTGCAGGCTCCAGAATGTGTCTTCCCTCAGAGGTAAGGCAGCAAAGCCTTGTGTCTCGGGCAACACTATCCACAGGCTATGTGAGGAGTCTCACCTGGTTTACAGACTCCCACCCAGCTGGTGCCCATAAAGCCCTTTGCTTACCTGTTTCTGGAAACCACAGCTTTCCCCAGCCAGCATCTCCCAAAAAGAAGAGGGTGGTTTTCCATCAGACAAATGAAGATCCAGAAACATGAGGGCAGACAGGACATCTGGATGGTGCTCAGGCCTCTTCCCTGAGATTGTCCTGGGATTTTCCTGCAGCCTCTTTCTGGCATTTTCTTTCCCCAGATAAAGGCTGTCAGAGTTTCCGAGCAGCATAAAGATCCTGGATTCATATCGAGATTGTAGTCTTAAAGGGGCTTGGGAGGGCCATGGGTATCCTGGCTGCTGTGGACTGGCCCTGGGGCCAGGACAACAGTCCAGAAGGCTGCAGACAGGAGGAACCGAGGAGTGTGGCGAAGAATTTCCACCCCTGCCCTGTCTACCTTTCCCAGCCCTGCGACTGCTGTGGATCTGAGCAAGCCCCTGCCATCCAGCCAAGTGAGGCTTTCCTAGGAGGTAGTGTGGGCTTCCTTCCTAACTCCTGGAGTGAATCAGGTGGCCAAAGATGAACACAGGACGTGAGGTCTCGAAGCTGGACGTCGGTGGAATGGGAACTGGGGGCTGTGTGCTGCGGGGCAGGGTTGTGTGTGGGGGGGGAGTCAGGCAGAAGGCACCTGCCTGTGTAATGCTGTGTTGGTTTTCCAGGCACAGTGGGCTGGCAGCCAGGCTTGCAGCGATGCCTTCTCGGGGGCCAGGATGCTCCTTGAGCTTTCAGGGGGAAGCCTGGGCTGAGCTACCTCTCAGAGCCAGGCTGGTGTCCTGGGGAAGCAGGTGTGGACATTTGGCCATTCAACACAGGTTACAGAGCTTTATCCTGATAAAAAGGGGAGATTTCCTGAGTTCCCTGGGGGGTTCTGCTGAGAAGCCCTGTGGGCTCTCTGGCCCATGCCATGTTTGGAAGTTGCCTCGGGACCTCTAATGCCATGGTGTTCTTCCCGCGGTGAAAGTGCTTCTGTCTGCTTATTAGAATGCTTTCTCCCATCTCTAGGTCAACTGAGATGTCTTTGAGTTGCAGCTTCCCCATGATGATTTCCTTTCTCTTCCAAAGTCATTTCTGAGGGGTTTTGTTTTCTATCGGGCAATTTCATTGTTTGCCTAAGTCCTCATTTCATCATCTTCCATGGCACTCTCCCAGGCTGAAGATCTAGGCCTGGGCTTCGGGGCTGGTGAAGCTGTCAGGTCTGCGGTCCCATGTGGGCTCGTGGGGGAGGGTGAGGGTTAGGGTTAGGGTTAGGGTTAGGGCTAGGGCTAGGGCTAGGGCTAGGGCTAGGGCTAGGGCTAGGGGTTAGGGGTTAGGGTCAGGGTCAGGGTCGGGTCAGGGTCAGGGTCGGGGTCGGGGTCAGGGTCAGGGTTAGGGTTTTAGGGTTAGGGTTGTTAGGGTTAGGGTTCGGGTTAGGGTTAGGGTTAGGGTTTTAGGGTTAGGGTTAGGGTTTTAGGGTTAGGGTTAGGGGTTAGGGTTGGGGTTGGGGTTAGGGTTAGGGTTAGGGTTTTAGGGTTAGGGTTAGGGTTAGTGTCAGGGTTAGGGGTAGGGTCAGGGTCAGGGTTTAGGGTTAGGGTAAGGGTCAGTGTCAGGGTTTTGGATTAGGGTTAGGGCTAGGGCTGGAGCTAGGGTCAGGGTCAGGTCAGGGTCAAGGTCAGGGTTAGAGTTAGGGTTAGGGCTAAGGCTAGGGCTGGGGCCTAGGGCCTAGGGCCTAGGGGCTAGGGCTGGGACTGGGGCTGTTAGGGTTGGGGCTGTTAGGGTTGGGGTTAGGGTTAGGGCTAGTGCTAGGGCTAGGGCTAGGCTTAGACTTAGGCTAGAATTAGGTTTAGTGCTAGGGTTAGTGAGAGGGCTAGATTTAGGGCTAGTGCTAAGGTTAGGTTTAAGGCTATGGTTAGGCTTAGGGTTATTGTAAGGGCTAGGGTTAGTATTAGGGGTAGAACTAGGGCAATGGATAGACTATGGCTAAGGTTAGGATTAGTGGTAGTGTTACAGTTAGGCTTAGGGCTATGGTAAGGTTTAGTGTTAAAGCTAGGGTTAGGGTTAGAATTAGGTTTAGTTCTAGGGTTAGTGAGAGGGATAGCTTTAGGGCTAAGGTTAAGCCTCTGGTTAGTTTTAAGGCTAGGATTAGGGTTAGGGTTAGGGTTAGGATTAGTGGTAGGTTTAGCGTTAGAGTTTGATCTAGGGTTAGGTTTAAATCTAGAACTTTGTTAGTGATAGGGTTATGTTTAGAAATAGGATTAGGGTTAGGGTTAGGAATAGGATTATGGCTAGAGTTAAGGTTAGGGTTAGTGCTAAGTTTAGGGTTAGTGTTGGGGTTAAGGCTAGTATTAGGGTTAATGCTAGTGTTAGAGTTAGGTCTCTGGTTATCGTTAGGGTTAGTGCTAGGGTTGGGGTTAGGGTTAAGGATAGGGCTAGGGCTAGGGTTAGGATTAGGATTAAGGTTGGGGCTGGGTTAAGTTTAAGGCTAGGGCTTTGGTTAGGGTTAGGGTTACATTTAGGGGGAGGGTTAGAGTTAGGGCTTAGATTATGGTTAGGGCTAGTGTTAGGGTTAGGTTTGTGGTTATCATTAGGGTTAGTGCTAGGGTTAGGGCTATGACTAGGGTAAGGGTTAGGGATAGGGTTGTGGCTAGGTTTAGGTCCAGCGTTAGGGTTAGAGTTAGGGTTTGGGCTAAGGTTAGGGTTAGGTTTATGTCTAGGGGTAAGTCTAGGTTTAGGGATAGTGTTTAGGCTAATGTTAGGTTTAGTGTTAGGATGAAAGTTTGCTTTAGGTTTTGTGTTAGGGTTCCATGTCAGGGTCCGTTAGCAGCTGATGGTTACCGTAATAGCTGCCTATTGGCGTTTGTTTCTAATCATTAGGTTGGCCTGCTAGGACAAGCTGTCCTTGTGGAGGGTCTCTAATGCAAGCCAATGCCAGACACTGTTTGTGAGTGGCGTTGAGTAACCTGTTTAAAGCTATCAGCAGCCCACAGCTTGAGGTGCCCTCTGTTGGAGCTGAGTGTGTTCGAACAGGTCTGAGATGCACACCAAAGTCTGCTTTTGCAAGCCCCTGTCCAGAAGCAGATCAGGCAAAGACTCAAAGCACTCTGAGGTCTGCCTCTGCCTGCAGGCTGGTTAATCTGATTCTCTTAATGAGCCTCAGGCTGTAGAAACTCCAGGGGGGTAGGGCAAGAGGTTTTCTTGCAGGGTGGGGCAATGGCTTTTTCCTCAGGCAAAAGCTGCTGGGTAAGCAAATGCCTGCCTCTGCAGTCTGGGGGAATGACTGGGCCCAAGAATCCAGAGGCCTGCCCTTTGAGCTCCATGTCCAGGGCCCTCAGCCCTAGGTTCTCACACAGCTCTAGTCCACTCTGCCCTCCCACTGCTGGAGCCCAAGGTGAGTGGCTGCACATGAAACTTTGTGCATTGGCTCTTTAAGAGGGGGGTCTGCATTTCCAGCCATCTCTCCCTGGTAGATTGAAACCAGGGTGCTTTTCAGGGCCAGATGTTATGTGGGCACCTGTCTCAGGTCTGGTGCTCTGGGCTGGGGAGCCCTGTCAGGGGTTTAGGCCCCAGAGTCCTCAGTGGGAACCCCCCACAGCTGAGAACTCCCTCTGGACCTTCAGCTGCTGCCTGTGGGAGCCCAGCCAGCCCTCTCGTGCCTCCGCACTTCCTACACATCTCTATGCGATCTCCCCTTTTCTTCCTTGGTTATGGGGGCGCTGTCTAGCTCGTCTTCAGTTGCAGTTGGTTTTTCAGGATGGTTGTTGTGTAGTTTAGCTCTCATTCCAGTTTGGTCCTGGGAGAGTGGCAGGGTAGCTTCCACTCAGTCCTCCCCCACTCTTAATGTGCCCAGGTTATCATTCTCATGTCTTTTATCTGTCAAAATAAAATATGCACATGAAACAAAATAGGACAGTGAGGAAAGAGCAGAAAATGAAAGGACGCCACTGCCAGCCCTGCACTCCCCACTGCAGTGCCCCTGAGGACCTGCCAGCTCCTGCCCTGCAGCAGAGGGTGGAGGTTCTGAGACCCGCCTCCCCCCACTCTCACCCCACAGTAGAAATATCATTATCTGGGTTTATTTCCTAGGGGTTATTGCCGTCATCAGTCCCTTTAAAGAATGTGCATTGCGATAGGTGTATCTGTATTGTCCTCCAGTACAATAGCATCGTGAGACCTCCCACCTCTTCAAGGAAGGTGCCTGGGCTATGACTGTGGCCCCTCCCCCACATTTCTGAGTCTTCTGTGGTTACAGACATGCTTTCTTGGGTTTTCTAATTGTCTTCCTTTTATTCTTCCATCGCCTGCTTTTTTTCACATCCTTTAGTCTTTCTAGTGTTTGAAGTGTCCCCAGTGAAGACTTGCTGCTTGTAGCCCTCCTCCCTGTCCCCATCTCAGGGATGTGTCCCTGAGGCAGGGGTGAGGCCGTCCTCCTGACAGCCCCTGCAGTAGCTTCCCTGGGTCGGCTCCAGGGTGTCCCGAGTCACAGGTCTCACCCTCTCTGTCCTGACACCCCTATTATGTCCGAGACTGTCTTCAGTTAACTTGACAGTAAAGGGTGAATGAAAAATAAATTTCCTCATAAATTGTTCTCAGGTTGTCTTTCATCTGCCCTCACATTTGACTAACGATTTGACAGGGACAGAATTCAGAGTTTAAAATACTTTTCCCACTAGAAACCTGAAGGCCTCGTATCACTGCGTCAGCCAGGGTCCTTGCTAAGTCATAAGTTGCTCGGACATTTCCTTTTCTGCAGGTCACCTGCGATTCCTTTATTGGCGCTTTTGAAAAGGTTAAAGTTATGCAGGTAACTGGTTACTAACATCACATAATTGGCAGGTACAGTTCATCATAATTTGGTGTCTGTATACTGAGTTGTGTGCTTAACCTTTGTATATATATATTTTAGTATGTTTTTATTGATTTCAGAGAGAGGAAGGGAGAGGGAGAGAGGGGGGAAAGGGGGAGAGAGAAACATCAATGATGAGAGAAAGTCATTGATGGGCTGCCTCCTGCATGCCTCTTACTGGGGATCGAGCCCTAAACCCAGGCATGTGCCCTGACCTGGCATTGAAACTCCGACCTCCTGGTTCATAGGTTGATGCTCAACCATGGAGTCACCCCACCTGAGCCGTTACGCTGTATTTTGAGCCCTTTACCCAATTCTCCCTCCTCTACCCCCATTGCCAGGTAACCACCCTTTTGGGACCTGTCCCTATGAGTTGGATTGTTTTGTTAGTTCACTGGTTACTCTTTTTGTTTTATACTCCATCTGCCGTGAATGGCTGAAGCTGAAAAGGAGGGTTTTGTTTTGAGTTTTAAGTCCTAGGTAAGAGTCTTTCTAATTCACCTTGGTGCTAAGCCTTTGAGTTTAAATACAATATCAAGGTCTCCTTTAAGCCCTGGGCATTGTTTGGTCATCTTACTCAATAGTCTCTTTGATGATCTCTTCCTTCCATGCTCTCAGGTCTCTCTCTCGAGCACAGATGTGATGTGGATGTTGGAAATCCTGGACCAGTCTTCCAAAATGGTTACCTTGTTTCTTAGGTCTTCTTTTCTTTGTTATTGGACATGCTTTCGAGGGTGTTTCTTAAACTCTGTCTTCCAATATTGTATTTCGACAGATATATTTTAAGAGAATTCCTAGCTTTGCCTTGGTTGTGCTGAATGTGAGCCGGGCACCATCCCCCCCACATTGGGCTGTGGATGTTCCTTGTGTGCAGGATTCGTGTACCCACCCAGCAGCAGCCCCCAGAGCACATACCAGGAGGAGGGTCCAGGCACCGGTGTTAGCCAGGCAGGCAGACAGGTGGGCAGCTTCCTGGTGACACAGCCCCCACTGCAGGCTCCAGAATTTGCCTTCCATCAGAGGTAAGGCAGCAACGCCTTGTGGCTCAGGCAACACTATCCACAGGCTATGGGGGGAGTCTTACCTGGTTTACTGATGCCCACCAAGACAGTGCCAAGAAAGTCCTTTGCTTACCTGTTTCTGGAAATCACAACAGTCCCCAGCCAGCATCTCCCAAAAAGAAGAGGATGTTTTTTCCCTCAGACAAACATCCCGAATCGTGAGGGCAGACAGGATATCTGTGCCAAGGATGGTGGTGCTCAGGCCTTTTCCTGAGATTGTCCTGGGATTTTCCTGCAGCCTCTTTCTGGCCTTTTCTTTCCCCAGATAAAGGCTGTCAGAGTTTCTGAGCAGCATAAAGATCCTGGATTCATATCCAGATTGTAGTCTTAAAGGGCCTTGGGAGGGCCATGGGGATCCTGGGTGCTGTGGACTGGCTGTGTGTGGGGCCAGAGCAACAGTCCAGCAGCATCCAGAGCAACAGTCCAGGAGCATGCAGACAGGGGGAACCAAGGAGTGTGGCGAGGGATTTCCACACCTGCCCCCTCTACCTTTCCCAGCTCTAGCCCCTGCCATCCAGCCAGGTGAGGCTTTCCTAGGAGGTAGTGTGGGCTTCCTTCCTAACTCCTGGAGTGAATCAGCTAGCCAAAGATGAACACAGGACTTGAGGCCTCGAGGCTGGACGTCAATGGAATGGGAGCTGGGGGTTGTGCAGTGGGGAGCAGGGTTGTTCAGGGGGGAGGGGGAGTCAGGCAGCGGGCACCTGCCTGAGTAATGCTGTGTGGGTTTCCAGGCACAGTGGGCTGACAGCCAGGCTTGCAGCGATGCCTTCTGGGGGGCCAGGATGCTCCTTGAGCTTTCAGGGGGAAGCCTGGGCTGAGCCACCTCTCAGAGCCAGGCCAGTGCCCTAGGGAAGCAGGTGTGGCCATTCGTCCATTCAACACAAGTGACAGCTTTATCCTGATGAAAACGGGAGATTTCCTGAGTTCCCTGGGTTGTTCTGCTGAGAAGTGCTGTGGGGGCTCTGGCCCATGCCATGTTTGGAAGGTCCTCGGGAACTCTAATGCTGCGGTCATAGGCCATGGTGTTCTTCCCGCGGTGAATCTGCTTCTGTCTCATTAGGATGCTTTCGTCTGTCTCCAGGTGGGCCAAGGATGCCTTTGAGTTGCAACTTCCCGTTGATGCCTTCCTTTCTTTTCCAGAGTCATTCCCATCTCAAGGTGGGAGGAGTTTTCTACCTGGCAATTTCCTCGTTCACCTCAGTCATTTCATTTTCTCCACGGCGCTCGCCCAGTCTGAGCATCGAGGGCGGGGCTTCCGGGTGGTGAAGCTGTCAGGTCTGTGGTTGCAGGCCCTCTTCCCTGGGAAGGGGGTGGTGGCCTCGGCGCCCCGGGCGCCCTCTGTGCCCTGAGCCATTGGTGCTGACCGTGGGGGAGGATGCGGTTGGCATTGTGGTCACAGCGGCTCCTGTAACTTGGGGGACTTTGTGGGCCACAGGCCATGTCCTAGGGCCCCCGCCGGTGCATCATCTTCCGTGACGCACACCCATCGGTTGATTCTTATATGTGCCCTGGCGGGGATCGAACCCGCAACCTTGTCCTAGTCTGGAGGGCCCTCTAACCAACCGCGGTATTCTGCCGGGATGCCAATGACACGCCAACCCCTCTGTCATCGCAGCCTAGTTAACGTCTCCTTGCGGTGGAAGTGACCTTTAAACCCTCTTGCCCTGGCAGCCACTGGGACATGTCCTGAGGCTGAAATGAGGTTTATTCAGTGGGCTCGATGTGGGCTGCGCCATAGCACATCCGGCAGTTTCCCGGGGTCTGTAGGAAAATCCCCTATAGTCAGTAAGGTGAATCATCATTAAACGAGGGTCCTGTTCCTACGAGGTGCCCTCCCCATTTCACAATCACGGTTAACAGAGGGTGATCCACATCTCTGCCCCCAACAATATCACGCCAACGTGACGTCTTAGCCCACGTGATGTTGCTTGGTGCCCGGCCTGACGTCGCATCTTTGGGGCCCAGAGGCTGGACACCCAGGTTCCTGATGGAGCTGGCTGCGGACTGGCTGCCTTCATGGGCCTCGGCCTCTGTCCGTGAAGTGGAGACGGAGTTGGGGAGCCCCTCGGCCAACAGCATTCCCTGCGCGTTTCACCCAGGAGGCCCCGGTCAGATTCAGTTCCCGGGATCATGATCCTTGGGGCGCAGAGGGTGTAGCGCCTTTGTTCTGCTCCCTCTGCGCCCTGGCCACGGTCACTTTAGAGACATTCCAAGCGTGTTTCTCTGCTGCCCTCTCCTGGGCACCTTGGGAATAACACCCGGGCGCAGGCGCTCAGGAAAAGCGGCCGGGTAGAGGGCATCACCTGCATGTTGAATGCTGCCATCTCGTGGGCACCTTGGGAATAACACCCGGGCGCAGGTGATCAGGCAAACCTGGGGGTAGAGCGGATTATTTGTGAATGTTGAACTCCATTTGCGGGTCATGTTGTTGAAGTTTCTTACATCACATTGAGGTTTTAGTGGCCGTCTGTTGGTTCTGAAAGAGGTAGGCTCTGCCCCTGAATGAGAGGTGTGTTAAATCTATTACGATTATAAATTTGTCTGTTTTCCCTTGTAAGTCTTTTTTATATTCTTTGAGTGTGTTATTAAGTTCAGAAGTTTTTACCCATTCTGAAACAAGCAGCTTTAGAACAACTCACTTTATTTTTCCCTTGAAAATATGTTTCCGTACCTTATACCTTCTGTTATCCAAAGCATACGCTTTCTTCCCAATTAAAATTCGTAACTCTTTAAAACCTTTTACTTTTAGTGACCCCTCTAAAGTAAGCAATTACTACTCTTTAGATTGAGTTTTATGAACACATTTCAAACATACTCTCAGTTTCAAAAAGCACACCTCCCACAAATTATAAGACATTAAATCAACAGCTTGAAATTTAAAAAGGAATAGTTGAAATAAGTTAAATTGATTTACATAGATTGCTAAGGTTCTCCTTTTTCTTTTCCTTTTTCTTTCCTTTCAAAAAGGCTCACCTCCCAGAAACTTGTATTTTATTTCAGTATTTTAAAAGATTATCTAGATAAGAGTTTTTGACCAGGTATTTGCATTTGAAAGGTCCAAGGACTGGGTTTCATAAAGCCAATTATCTATGTGAATCTGAGGAACCAAGGAGGTTTTGGGGAGGTAAAAAGATTTGGTGGGCTTGGATATTTTGGAGTCACACCTGTGGCCCTATAAAGACTAATTGTAAAATAAGGACAGTCACTCTTAAAAACTTAAGGATTGGGTAATATTGGCAAAAGACTAACAAATTCATTCATCCATTCTTTGAAATGGGCTAGTGCTAGGGTGAGGGCGAGGGCGAGGGCGAGGGCTAGGTTTAGAGCTAGGGTTAGGCTTAGGGTTGTTAGCGTTAGGGCTAGGGTTCCTTCAGCCTGCATGGGGATTCAACTGTCGATGGTGACCACACGATATTTTTCTGACTCATAATCTATATGTCTGAGTCCATTTGTCCAGTCAGAGCAGGAGTCTCACAGGGAGGAGCCGCTCCTTTGTGTCTGTACCACCTTGCTCCCACTCACGGTCTGATCCTCAAACAGGAGCTCCCTGTTCATACAAACTCCACTCAGTGCACAGAGCTAACCATATTATGCCCACCCATGATCTAGCATGTAGAAGGTGGGCTCCCACCAAACCACAGGGGGGATGTGTGAAGCCAGAGGACAGGGGTATCCACTGTTGGCTGCATCTTCATCTTCTGTGATCTGGCCCTCATAAGGGCCAAAGTGCAGACCCACCTGCAGATCTGATTCCTCTTTCCACACTCCAAGCACAGCCTCGGGGATGCTTCACAGTCTGATTTTCAACCCAGGGGGCAGAGTGAAGGCTGAGTGGTTGGGGTGCCCCTTGTCCACTGCACTGTCTTTTACAAATATAGGGGGCCCATGCACAGCACAGCTGTCAATGAAGAAGTTCTGACGCTTCTCACAATCTGGAAGCAAGAGGAACAGGGATCAGGAAAGGTGTAGTGCATGTTCCTGGACGTAAAGAGTTTCAGAGAGAACCCAGGCACTCACATAATTGAGCCTCAATCCTGTACTCCAGGTCACTAGAGGAAAGGAATGATTTGGGCACCCAATGACCAGATGAAATTATTGTATCAAGATATAACATGCTTCTTGGTGAGGGTCACTTACAGAGGTAGTCGCCGTCCTGGGTGTTCGCTGACCTCTTGGTACATGTGGCCCTTTCTTTCTTGTAAGCTGTACATCTTCACTTCCATCCCCTTCCTCCTGAATTCTAAGTTGGAGAAGAGCAGGTGAGAGAGGGTGGTGGGGTGTGGAGTGTTGGTCCCTGTTTTGTCAGAAAACACACAATCTCCTCCCATTAAATTATTACCTGTTCTGCCCAGCCAGGTGTGGCTCAGCAGTTGAGCGTCGACCTAGGATCCAGGCGATCAGGGTTCGATTCCCGGTCAGGGCACATGCCCAGGTTGCGGGCTACAGCCAATCAATGACTCTCTCATCATGGATGTTTCTATCTCTCTCCCTCTCCTTTCCTCTCTCTGAAATCAATAAAGATATATTTTTAAAAAATTATTACCTGTTCTTCTATATACTCTTGGTATTTTCCTCTGTTAAGTAAGAGAGACTAAGGCTCCACAAAGACTACCAAAGACGGATTCAATTTTAGTTTCTAGATTTTTCCCATTATCAGGGAAAATCTTTCCCAATCTTTACTCATTCATAAAATATTTATTGAGGGCACATTATGGGTTAGGTATTGAGTAAAGGCTTGGGCGTACAACACCAAGAAAGTATGGTTGCTATTATCACAGATGGATTTATTGGAAAACTTGCATGTGTCAGTTACTTTAAATATAATGTAATGCTCTCAAACAATATATGAGTTATGTATCCTTATGTTCCCTTTACACATGAGCATTCAGGAGCTCAGGGTTTATAAGATTTGCCCAAAGTTCCAGTGCTACCTTCTGTCTCAGCTTAGTCCAGCTTCAATCCAGGCCTCTGCAGTCTACCCCACATACATAAGCCATACTTATCAGCCTTTCTAGAGGACTTAGTGGAACTGAAACCTCCAAATTATTTTCTCTTACCCAATTTTGGTCTAGAGTGCTGTCCAGAGGTACTTGCTTCCCCAGGAGGGGACACTGGTTTCTGGGCCGGCTATGAACCACTTGTGGTCAGCAGATTTGCTGTTCCTGACAATTCCTTCAAACTGGAATCATTACTTAATGGTGCCCTGGACATTGCCTGCAATGTAAAAGTCACACGTTAAAAGACAACATTCATTTCTTAATGCTTTAAGACTTATGATATATTTTACATGCATGACTTTAATCAATACTTCAACAACCCTTGGAAATACCTGGGAAGTATGAATATTAGAGGGAAAAGAAAGGGCCATGTGGGTAGTGAATCCAAGATTGGAACCCATGCCTTAAGGCTCTTTCCTTTCAGTTTTCTCTATAGTAGTGAAAGTGAGGGGTACTGGGGAGAGAAAAAAGAAATAGTTGGCAGAAACATATCTAAACAATACAGAAATTGGTGTTGAAATTTGCAAATTGTTGTATCTTGGAAAGAATATTTGTGATTAGTTTAGCTGGCTCCCATCAATTATGTTTGAGTAAGGTTGTATCACTAGCTAGTTCTCTTCAGTTTCCTGATCGATAACATGTGAATCCTTTTTTTCTTTTTCTTTTTTAAAATATATCTTTATTGATTTCAGAGAGGAAAGGAGAGGGAGAGAGAGATAGAAACATCAATGATGAGAGAGTCATTGATCGAGCCTGCAACCCGGGCATGTGCCCTGACCGGGAATCGAACCCTGATCGCCTGGATCCTAGGTCGACGCTCAACCACTGAGCCATGCCCGGCTGGGCGCATGCTAATTCTTAATGTTATAGTGAACATGAAATATAATGATGTCCACACCAAAGTGTTTTGTGAGCTATTTAATACTGACTGTGAGATTACAGTCTTCTTATCAGTTTACCCCTCAGCCATCTCCATATTTGAAATTGCACATTAATTATCTTTAGTATTCATTGACCTTCCTCTAGTTTAATTTGTAAATATGAAATCATTCATTCAGCAAACATTCAGGGGACCCTCAGGGACCCTGAGCTGAGCCTGGGACTTCTAGAAGAATCAGCCTCTCAAAGAGCTCACAATGCAGAGCCAGGCAGGCTGAACAAATGGTTCCAAACAAGATGAGAGTGGCCTAATTAGAGGTCAGAGAAAGAAGCTGGTACTTCCTCCTACAGGAGTGGACCTTTGAAATCAGTTCCAGATGGATAAGTTTCTATTGAATAGTGTGTAACATAGATGAAGTCCTTAAGTCACGTTATTATTTATTTTTTGTTCCTCAGTCATCAAACCTGAAGCTTTTCAGGGATGGGAGATGCTTTCTTTTATTAGAGTGGGAGGCTCTGATACTGGGGATCCTGTGCCCTTCTTCATCTGGGACCACCCACTGTACAAACTGCCTATATGTCAGTGAGCTTCTGTTAGTTAGAGGGTCTTAGTGCATCTCTCACTGAAGCATAGCAGAAAAGAGCTGAGTTTGGAATCACCAGTCAGATGAATGATGTAGTGATACATGAATAAGACAGGGTAAAATGTGTAGAACTATGACTGGTTTAATGAGCTTGTAAGTGGTTTAGAGAAGAGGCTGTGGATTATATTGCACTACCACTGATACTGTGATCTCAGAAAAATCAAACATTTCTATATGTCTGAAACCTTGGTTTCCTCATCAGAAACGGTGATCGTTATAGTACCTAGCTCATCGGAGTGGGGTAAGGTTTAAGTGAGTTTATTCATGTTGAATTCTTAAAGTCTGAAACATTGTGAAAATAAAGTGAGTGGTAGCTACTCTTGTTGCTGTTGTCATGAACTATTAAGATGATAATATCAGACATTGTGTTGAAGAGATCAGCAGAGGAAGGCAGCGGTTCCTAGGATACTCTCTGCATTTTCCTACTCTTACCTGAATTGCACCCATGAGTAAGATTTTCTTGTCAACAGGATTTGGGAAATACACACCTTCTGGTATTTACTCTGTTCTACTCTGAAGGCCACCCAAGAAGGTTTGACTAAAAGATGACGAGAAATCAGTGTTTTGGTTGGTAATTTTTTCCAAAATCTGGAGATTCTTATGAGAGACAGAGAATTCTAAATCAGAGAGTAATACAAAGATAGTCCAAGGATAACTGGAAAATGTTTTCTGAGGTTTCATTAAGGCCTATGATTCTATTGGGGACATCATTTATTTTAGAATGTTAAAAAAAAAAAAAAAAAAAGACAAAGCATCATCTCTGCTTCCTCCTATGTTTATAAGTTATCTATTACATTTATGTAAAAAATTAGCCTATTCATGACAGAAATGTAATAAAAGCCACATAACCATTCACAAACTCTGTTTCTCCTTTCTGTCTTCTTGATTCACGCTGGCCTTGTCCAGTCCAATGGCACCGTGACTACTTTGCCTCATTCCTTTCTTGTCCTTCCACCTTTGCATGTACTGGCTGTCCACTCCCTTTGTTAATCATTAGATTCTGGTAAGCATCACACAGTCTTAGGAACAAAGACTCAGGGCTGTTGGCCATAGATACAGAGTTTTGGGTAAGTTAGAGATAACATCTTGACTTCAGGTGTTTAAACCCCAGACCCGTGAAAGCGGGACGACCCTACTGACCACACTTTCATGAAAGTTGACAGAATGATGCCATGGCAAACATCAAGGCCTGATTAAGTGATGAACTACTCTCTACCCAGGCCCACAGCCCAACCCCCTTAATCACCATGATTATTAATTTTTCTCACATGTCCCTATGCAAGCTAATAGGCAGCCAGGTCTTCCTCCTCTGTGATGACAGCTGTTCTGAATTAGTTAGTTCTTACTCACTTTTGTATTTTATATACTTAATGCTTATTAATTATCTATAAATATATATTTATTCTTTCTTTCTTTTATTTTTTCCATCACCATTTATCCCCCCTATACCCTCTTGCACCTCCACGCTGTGTCTATTATTATTGTTGTTTTTTAATCCTCACCTGGGGATATTATTTCCATTGCTTTTCAGAGAGAGTGGAAAGGAGACAGAGAGAAACATCTATGTGGGAGGGACACATTGATTGGTTGCCTCCTGCACGCACCCTGACTGGGGCCTGCGATCAAGCCTGGAAGCAAGGTACCTGCCCTTGGCTGGAATCAAACCTGGGACCCTTCAGTCCATGGCTGATGCTCTAACCACTGAGCAAATGGTCAGGGTTATTATTATTGTTTTTTAACCTTCAACCAAGGATATGTTTTTATTTATTTTAGAGAGAGAGGAAGGAGGGGGGGAGAGAGAGAAACACTGATATGAGAAACATTGATCAGCATGCACCCCTATTGGGGATCGAACACAAAACCTAGGTTTGTGCCCTGACCCAGAATCGAACCTGCAATCTTTTTGGTGTAGGGAAGGATGCTCCAACTGACTGGCCCACCCAGCCAGGGCTATCTATTTATTTTTATTTTGAGAGTATGTTTATTAAAGATGGGCACAGTGAAACAAGGAAGGGCTTAGGACAGAAGAAGCAGGAGGAGAGCCTAGTCTGGGCTGCTTTGGCTCATTGTTATAGGAAAGCAATCAGCCTAGGCGGGGCTGCTTTGGCCCATTGTCAATTCACAGAGAAAGGGCCTTGGAGACAGGTTCAGGGGGTTATCCAGGAACAAGCTGCTGATGCTCATGCAAACCTCCTGGGGTCCTTTAGTGTTTAGGAGACGTAGGCTGTGGGGGAAGAAGGGGGGGGCAGAAAGGCGTGGGTGTGCTTTCAACATATATAACTATATATTGGAATGGGGACCTCTGTAATAGTGTCGACAATAAAAACATATAATTCTTTTACACATTTAAAGAGTTTATATGAATAGCCCCTTACTGTATAACAGTTTTGCATCTTGCTTGTTTGCTGAACAAGCAAACACAGTTCACTTGGTAACTCCTGAGATGCAGCCTGACCTAAACCCAGGTCCATTCCTGGAGGGCACCTCTGAGTTCTCCAGGCCCCTCACCTTGCTGCCTCGGGGTCCTCTCCTCACCACAGTCCTCAGGGTCCTCCGCCTGGGGTTTGGTGGCCTGCCTGCGGTGACACATGACAGCTGGTCGAGGGGCTCTGAGACCGGGAAGGAAACAAAACCTTGGTCCTGAAAGTGAAGAGGTTGAAGGAGGAACAAAGGCCACCAAGCCGGTGGGGATGGGATGCGATGGGGGGGGAGGGGAGGGGGTGGGACGGAGAGTCCAGAACCAGGTGCTGAGAGCTCTGCGCGGCCAGCGCGAGCCCTGCACTGACGCAGGAGCAGCATCCCCGGGACTGGTGCCCACCCGGGAGGGCGCTGCAGGCAGAGCGCCTGAGGAGAGACAGCCCCGTGCGCCGTGTCCCGGGTCCCCCGGCCCAGCACCGCCGTCCCCTAGGCTGGAGGCCCCTCGTGGCTCCTCTTCACGTTCCCGCACCGCGTTCTGCCGTCTCCCACCTGTGCCCGCTCTTCCCGGGGGAAGTAGACGGAAATGTCTCTGAGAGCGGCTCTGGCCTGGAGACGATAATAGATTCCGTCGACAACTCACTCCTGCGGGAGAACTCGCAGCGGGGCCTTCGCTCCGCCTCGCGCGGGGAGCAGCCAGGCCTCTGTGGCCTCTGCGGGGCCGGGACCAAGCGCTCTGCCCCCCGCCCCGCCCGTCGCGTCCCGGCTCCTGAGCCGCTCCGGCGCTCGTGCCCCCGCCGTGACCTGACCCGGCCCTGACCCCTGGGGGGCTCTCCCGGCCTCCGCGCTGCCCATGCGCAGAGAGGGGCACCCAGCCCTGCTCCCCGGCTCCCTGCGGACCCCCAGCTCCCACCTTGGGTTTCCACCCCGCTCTCCCCCTTCTTCCTCAGGGCTCCCCTGCGAGCACCTGTCGGGGTTCATGGTGCTGCGACCCCGAGTCCCTGAGCCTGAGGCCAAGGTGCCTGTGGAACGAGAAGGTGCTGAGAGGGTGACAGCCCGTCTCCCCGTCGGGCAGGGCGTCCAGAGGGGAAGACGCGGGACCCAGCTGCGACCAGGGCACGGCTGGGACGGGGACGCGGCCATGCAGACCCGCCGGTGGAAGCAGACTCGCTCCCGCAGCTCCCGCCTCGCTGTCTCATGGGCGTCTGAGGGGCCCTGGGGGGCCCTGGGGGGCTCAGCCGGGGCGTCTGAGGGGCCCTGGGGGGCGCGGCGGGGTGTGTGAGGGGCCTGGGGGGTGACCGTGGGGTCCTGAGGGGCCCTGGAGGGCTCAGCTGGGGCCTCTGAGGGGCCCTGGGGGGCCTGGGGGGTGACCGTGGGGTCCTGAGGGGCCCTGAGGGGAAAGTTGGGGTCTGGAGGTCCTGAGGGTCGAGGCTGGAGGCGCGCTGACAGCTAGGAGGGGCTGTGCCGGCGACAATGGAGGGAATTCCACCTGGACATTCTAGAAAAATCTGCGCATAACGAGGCGCAGTCTCCAAGGGGCAGGGACTTCTCAGCCTGAGGAGACTTGGACAAGATCTGGGCTTTTCTGGTCAAGGACATTTAGAATGTTCGGGGTGACAGGATTTGGGACCTCTGAGGGTGAGGAGATTTGGGGTCTCTCATTAGGGGGTTTCAGGCTTCCTGACATTGAGTTCCCAGGATGGGGGCATTTAGGGTTTGAGTTGTGGGAGATTTGGTCTTTCTGGGCTGTATTTAGAGTGTCCCCGGCTGAGGGGAATGGGGTTTTCAGGGTGTCTGGGGATGTGAGCATTGGGGGGTTTAGTGTTTCTCTGGGTGAGGAGACTTGGGGTCCTTCAATGCTGAGAGGACTTGGAGCATCTCAGGAGGAGATGCATCTAGGGTCTTGGGCTGGAATTCGAAGGCCTCGGGCTAAGGGTTTCGTACAGCAAGGTCCCCATTTTCCTGTCAGTGTCCCGGCTCTCCTGCTGTGCTGCCCACTCTGGCCGAGCGCCCTCTCTGAGCCCCTCGCGCTACCTGCCCTCAGGAGGAGTGAGGGCGCCCGGGGCTAGGTTCCTGCCTTATAGAGGCGTCAGGCAAAGCCACCAATCAGTGCTGCGATCACAGGGCCCTGCGGGCCAATGGGTGGTCAGAAGAAGCTGAAAGGGCGGGGCATAGCATGGAGCCTGTCCGTCAGTTGCGGTCAGAATCTTTGGCTCCAGTCTGGCGTCTGGCGGGCTGGTCTTCGCATCCTGTGGAAGGACCCGCCCCCACCGCGCGGTGATTGGCTGCTCTGGGGCCTGCGAGTGCCTGTCAAGAAGCCTTCGGCGGCGGGCGGTTTCTCCCGCTAGTTTCCCCCGCGTGGGTGAGGCGCCGGCGCCGCAGGAGCTGGGAGAGCCGAGCGCCCGCAGGTCCTGAGGGCGGCCCGGGCCTTCCTGCCGCCAGACTGTGCTCAGGACGCGGACTTTCTCCTGGGCCCGTGGGCGCCCTCCCTTGTCAGCCCCCTTTCAGGACGAACAGTACCCAGGTCGTGTGTGGTGAAGGCTGCGCTGCACCCGGGGGACTGTCAGCACATCCTCCCAGACAAGTCGTGGACGGAACAGTGCGTGGGGCTCAAATAGTCAAAGAACAGGTGAAATAATATAGTAGGAGAGCCTCTGGGAGAACTTTAAATCTCGAAGTGGCATCATGAGTAAAAGTTATGTTTAACTAAGGCAGGTCCAAAAAGGCGTCAGAAATAAAGCGTCACAGACCGACATGTTTCAGAGGGAAGAGGGAGGAGGGAAGAGAGTCACCAATGAAATTGCAGGTGTTTATGCCCATGAGGGACCGACCATAGTGTCCACGCCCGTGAGGGACCGACCATAGTGTCCATGCCTGTGAGGGACAGGCGATAGTGTCCATGCCCGTGAGGGACCGGCCATAGTGTCCATGCCCGTGAGGGACCGACCATAGTGTCCATGCCCGTGAGGGACCGACCATAGTGTCCATGCCCGTGAGGGACGGGCGATAGTGTTCACGCTCGTTAGGGAGCCATGATAGTGAGGGGAAGGCTGGCGAGGGGAAGGGAGCGGGCGCGAGGGGTAAATGGGAAAAAAGGACATTTCTAATACTTTCAACAATAAAGATAAAAAAACACACACAGATAAAACCAAAGCTTGAGGGACTCGTCACATTTCACCCCCAGGGGCATGTCACCCCAATGGGGTATCTGCAGACACTGGACTGGCTCCCATCTGCGGAGGACGTAAATTCCCAGCCGAGAGTCAGAGGCGTCCCTGCTAGTCTCTGGGCTGTCCAGGTAGTAGTCCTGTGGCCTGAGAACCACAGCAGGGCAGGGTCCCTTTCGCCCAGGGGGACAGGGGATGTGGAGCTTTCCTGGTGCCCTGAGGGCAGACCTCCCAGCAGCCCCAGATGCCCAGTCGCAGGGAGGGGTGGGCATACTCCCTGCATGTGAGCTGGGCAGCCAGCCAGAGACAGCACCTCCGGCCCCGGGGGTGAGCCCTGTGGGCCTTGTCTAGGAAGGCTGGAAACCGCCAGGTGTCCCTCATTTTCCAAGTCAGAATATTTTGGGCTCTCATTTATCCAGCATCATGTCCTGTTGAGACCCTCACAAAGCAACTCCAACAGAAACGTGAATGTTAAAGAACAGCCATCTATTTTTTCCCCTGTTCTTAATTTTCTTGACCCTTACCTGTAGCCTAGGGTCTCTCAACCCTTAACCCTTAGCGCTACATTGAGGATTTCAAGAAGCTCAAGAAGTTCATCTGAGTTTAACTACAGACACAAAGGAAGGAAGAGAAAGTGAAGAAAAGAACATCCTTCCAGCCAAAGGGCAAAGATCTCTCTCCCCAGCCTGGCTGGGTGTGGCTCAGAGGTTGAGCGTCGACCTAGGATCCAGGAGATCACAGTTTGATTCCTGGTTCAGGGCACATGCCGGAGTTGCAGGCTCGATCCCCAGTCAGGGGTGTGCAGGAGGCAGCCGATCAGTGACTGTCTGTCATCCTTGATGTTTCTATCTCTCCCTCTCCCTCTCCCTCTCCCTTCCTCTCTTTGAAATCAAGAAAGATACATATTAAAAAACAACCCAAAAAACTCTGTCTCCATTGGAACTAGTGACCTAACAGGGAAAATCTGTGGGGAAGGGCCTTGTGTGATTTCACAGTGTTCCTGGGTGTATGGACGTTGTCTTGCAGTCACCGAGGTCCCTACTGCAAACTTCCCTGGTCCATGACCAACTCATCCTGTTGCAGGAGTGGCGAGTGCCTAATGGCTCTTAAATACTCGACCCATGCCTGCACAGTGTGGCAGTCTGCAGAGAGAGAGGGAGAGAGAGAGGGAGAGAGAGAGAGAGAGGGAGAGGGGGAGGGAGAGGGGGAGAGAGAGAGAGAGGGAGAGAGAGGGAGAGGGAGAGGGGGAGGGGGAGAGAGAGAGGGGGAGGGGGAGAGAGGGAGGGAGGGAGGGAGAGAGGGAGAGGGAGAGGGGGAGAGAGAGGAAGAGGGGGAGGGGGAGGGAGAGGGGGAGAGAGGGAGGGAGGGAGAGAGAGAGGGAGAGGGAGGAGGGGGAGGGGGAGAGAGAGAGGGAGGAGGAGAGAGAGAGGGAGAGGGGGAGGGGGAGAGAGAGAGAGAGGGGGAGGGGGAGAGAGAGAGAGAGGGAGGGAGAGAGAGAGGGAGGGGGAGAGAGAGGGAGAGGGGGAGGGGGAGAGAGAGGGAGGGAGGGAGAGAGAGAGGGAGGGAGGGAGAGAGAGAGGGAGAGGGGGAGGGGGGGAGAGAGAGAGAGGGAGAGGGAGAGAGGGGGAGGGGGAGAGAGGGAGGGAGGGAGAGAGAGGGAGAGGGAGAGGGAGAGGGGGGAGGGGGAGGGAGGGCGGGGAGAGAGGGAGAGGGGGAGGGGGGAGAGAGAGAGAGGGAGAGGGAGAGGGGGAGAGAGAGGGAGAGGGGAGGGGGAGGGAGAGGGGGGAGAGAGAGAGAGGGAGGGAGGGGGGGGGGAGGGAGAGGGGGGGGGAAGGAGAGAGAGGGAACTCCATAGCTATGAAAAGATGCAGGGAGGAAAGAGACCACAGTTAACCTTGTCCTTCAAGCCACAGTGTTGAGGACGACTGGCTTTATTGTTTTCCTGCAAAGAGTTTGGCATTCACCACCTCCAGGTACAGGTTATTAGCTGCCAATTTAAAGAGCTAGCCCAGCCCTGCCAGCGTGGCTCTGTGGTTGAGCATCGACCTAGGATCCAGGAGATCGAGGTTAGATTCCCAGTCAGGGCACATGCCCCGGGTTCCAGGCTTGATCCCCAGCAGGGGGTGTGCAGGAGGCAGCCCATCACTGACTCATCATTGACGTTTCTAGCTCTCTCTCCCTCTCCCTTCCTCTCTTTGAAATCAATAAAAATATATTAAAAATAAAGAGCTAGCCCAGCGATGTTTCCTACAATGTCACTAGGGCACAGGTAAGAAGAGGAGGGTCCATTTCCTGTCCTAGAAAGTGATTCCTGTCTAACGGTTCCTGTCCAGTTTTTAACTGAGGGACAAATGCAACAGTGTTCCTGGAGCATAGAGACCAGAGAAAGTGTAGGTTAAACAGAGCAGTTGGGCAGGTGAGGCCTATTAAATCGTAACAACACATGGGTGATAGGATTATACGGCGAGAGTGTGGGTTCGAGGGTCACGGCTGCGAGCCGAATCCTTGGGGATCAATGTGGTGGGTCAGAGTGTGCTGCTTGTGGAGGAGGTGCTCAGAGGCTGCGAAGCCTGATGGTCACCCTCGCTCAGTTTACGTGCCTCGGTTTCTCTCACAGGCTGTCTAAAACAACCCTGAGGACCGAAATGCTGGGCGACCAAACCTTATATGCACTCCCCAGACGGGTCAAAGTCTAGTTACAATTGTATTCTAGAGTCCCTATGAGGCCCTTGCACATCACGAGGGAGACCCTCAGTCACCTGAGAGTGTCTGCTTGCAGAGACTGGAGGGAAGACATGCCTCGTACCTTTGGTGCCAGTTCATCACTGCCAGGTGTTCATAGTTATTTTAGTTTTACTCTTGCAGTTAGTCATTGTTTTTAGCTAGAATTACTGCCTCACCCTCCCGATCCTGGACAAGAAGGGAAAGTAAAGCAGCCCTTTCCCCGGACTGTTGGGAGCTGGTGACGTGTCCGGACATGGCCCATGTCACCTGAGGGTTTGAAGTCAAGGACTCAACCCTCCCCACAAGTTCCCATGAGGAGCCGAGATAAAGAAATTACCACGGTCTGGGCTCACGCGGGAGGCAGGGAGTTTACTCTGAAAGAGTGTTTATGCAGCCTTGAAGGCACTACTTTGTATCACCCTCACCTCATTACCAATTGTCACTTACTATACAATAAAGGCATTGAAGCCATTTGGGGCTGCTCCTCGTCAGAGAGCAGTCTTCCTGATCCCATAACTGTGTCTCTTTCATTCCCATTGCTCAACTCAGGGTTGTTCGTTTCTCAGGCTGTTTCTTGACACTGGCCTGGTGGGCCAGAGGGACATACGGTTTGAGCAATCAGAGTCTTATGGTTCGTAGCCTTTTCCTGAGGCAGTATTTTTCACTGACAAAGGTTAATTTGCGTTATTTTTTCATCCTTGATGCCTATTTCCATTTCTCTCACCTTCCTCTTCTAGGCACAATGCTGAAAAACTAGAGAGAGTGAATAAATTTTTATTTAGGGCTATGGGTTTTCAACATCTGAATTTGGGACTTAGGCATAGGAGTTAACTAGTACCTGTAATTTTTTATGTTAGGCAACTTTTCCTTCTTCTTTTGACTGGAAGGAGGTCAAGCATCCCTGAAGTTATGACTTTGTTAGATGCCATCATCTCCCTGAAACCTGAAAGCTCCGTATCACTGCGACAGCCAGTGTCCTTGATAAGTCACAAGTCGCTTGGACGTTTCCTTCTCTGCAGGTTACCTGCAATTCATTTATTGGAGCTTTTTAAGAGATTAAAGTTTCGGAGGTAACTTTGGTTCCTAACATCACGTAATTGCCAGGTACTTTTCATCATAACTTGGTATCTGTATATTCAGTTGTATGCTTAACCACCTTTGACTGTATATATATATTTTAATGTGTTTTTATTGATTTCACAGAGAGGGAGGGAGGGAGGGAAGGAGGGCGAGAGAGAAAAATCAGTGATGAGAGAAAGTTATTGATGGGCTGCCTCCTGCACACCCCCTCCTGGGGATCGAGTCCAAAACCCAGGCATGTGTCCTGACCGGGCATCGAACTGCAGACCTCCTGGTTCATGGGTTGACACTCGACCCCTGAGCCACACCGCCTGGGGTGTTATCCTATATTTTGAGCCCTTTACCCAATTCTCCCTCACCCGCCCCCCTTCTTCAGGTAACCACACTTGTGAGACCTATACCTATGAGTTGGATTGTTTTTGTCAGTTCAGTGGTTCCTTTTTTTGTTTTATATCCCATCCACCGTGAATGGCTGAAGCTGAAAAGGAGGGTTTTGTTTTGAGTTTTAAGTCCTAGGTAAGAGACCTTTTAATTCACCTTGGTGCTAAGCCTTTGAGTTAAAGTAAGACATCAAGGTCTCCTTTAAGTGCTGGGCAGTTTTTGGTCATCTTACTCCATAGTCTCTTTGATAATTTCTTCCCTCCATGTTCTCAGGTGTGTCTCTTGAGCACAGATGTGATGTGGATGTTGGAAATGCTGGACCAATCTTCCAAAATGGTTACCTTGTTTCTTAGGTCTTCTTTTTTTGGTCATTGGACATGCTTTGAGGGTGTTTCTTAAACTCTGCCTTCCAATATTTTCTTTGGACAGTTCTATATTTTAAGAGAATTCCAAGCTCGGCCTTGGTAGTGCTGCATGTGAGCCGGGCCCCATCCCCCCACATTGGGCTGTGGATGTTTCTTGTGTGCAGGATTCGCGGACCCACCCAGCAGCACCCCCAGAGCACATACCGGGAGGAGGGTCAGGGCACTGGCGTTAGCCAGGCAGGCACACAGGCGGGCAGCTTCCTGGAGACACTACTGCAGGCTCCAGAATGTGTCTTCCCTCAGAGGTAAGGCAGCAAAGCCTTGTGTCTCGGGCAACACTATCCACAGGCTATGTGAGGAGTCTCACCTGGTTTACAGACTCCCACCCAGCTGGCGCCCATAAAGCCCTTTGCTTACCTGTTTCTGGAAACCACAGCTTTCCCCAGCCAGCATCTCCCAAAAAGAAGAGGGTGGTTTTCCATCAGACAAATGAAGATCCAGAAACATGAGGGCAGACAGGACATCTGGATGGTGCTCAGGCCTCTTCCCTGAGATTGTCCTGGGATTTTCCTGCGGCCTCTTTCTGGCATTTTCTTTCCCCAGATAAACGCTGTCAGAGTTTCCGAGCAGCATAAAGATCCTGGATTCATATCGAGATTGTAGTCTTAAAGGGGCTTGGGAGGGCCGTGGGGATCCTGGGTGTTGTGGACTGGCCCTGGGGCCAGGACAACAGTCCAGAAGGCTGCAGACAGGAGGAACCGAGGAGTGTGGCGAAGAATTTCCACCCCTGCCCTGTCTACCTTTCCCAGCCCTGCGACTGCTGTGGACCTGAGCAAGCCCCTGCCATCCAGCCAAGTGAGGCTTTCCCAGGAGGTAGTGTGGGCTTCCTTCCTAACTCCTGGAGTGAATCAGCTGGCCAAAGATGAACACAGGACGTGAGGTCTCGAGGCTGGACGTCGGTGCAATGGGAACTGGGGGCTGTGTGCTGCGGGGCAGGG